>NC_054704.1:68827540-68832734 GCF_016097555.1 Gigantopelta aegis
GATATTGGTTAACCTAAAAAAAAGAGAAGAAAAAAAAAGAAAAAAAAGGCTGTACACATCTAACTGTGACGTAAAGAAAATTCCCCCATCTAAAAATATCCAAACATTCTGCAAGCTTACCCATGCATATTTGTGTTTGATCTATACAATTTTCTGTTTTAACTGTTATATAACTTTAATCATTTTACCGTTATTTGTAATAAAAATACAATATACTATAAGTCCATTGAGAAAATAGTTTAAACCTTGTAACTGACCAATGGCGGTTTTGTTAAAGGGACATTCCTGAGTTTGCTGCAATTTGTAAGATATTCTCGACTAACAGACTTTTTAACGATTGTAATTACATATCAAGTATATTTTTCTGCATAAAATATTAGTGGCTGTATATTAAACGTGTTTCTGGTCATTCTAAGATTTGTACTAAGTTAAATTTCATTTTATTTCCTTTTTGTTTTTTTCGTACGTACGAAATATTTGAAAACAAAATCCTAAACTGGGCTTCTTACAAATATTAAGACGACCAGAAAGACATTGAATATACAGACACTGATATTCTAAACAAGAAAATATATTTAATATGAAAGTTTAATCGTAGAAATAGTTTATTAGTCGAAAACATTTACAGTGCAGCAAACTCGGCCTATAAATTGTAATTTGGTAATTTTGCTGCAAGGTTTCAAAGAAAACCCGCTATTTTTTTTCCATTAATAGAAAGGTCTTTTATATACACCTTCCCACAGACAGGACATCATAATATGCCATGTCCTTTGATATGCCAGTCGTGAGGCATTGATTGGAGCGAAACAAAATCAGAGAATAGGTTCACCGAGGAGGTTCGATCCTGAGACCAGATCACCTGATGCGAGCGCTCTACTGATTGAACAAGATCCCACCCCTGCTGTATCTACCAATGCTCATAAGCAGTAGTTTTTTCTCTATGGTCCTACACATTCCCCTGAAATAACCAAAGCCGGTCAAGATATTACATGTCTCCATCTACAACAAATAAATTTACCGTAACCCTCAGTAAAGTTTGTTTTATTTAACGACGGCTCTAGAGTACATTGATTTTTATCTTATCATCGGCTATTGGACGTCAAACATATGGTCATTCTGACATATTTCTTTAGAGGAAAGCCGCTGCCGCCACATAGGCTACTCTCAGGTAAACACTGGATTTTTTTGCGGGGTACTGCGTAATAGTGGGCGTGTGCGCGCGCACCACCAGCACCCTCCCCTTGGACCCGCTGCCGCGTAAGGAATACAGATTTCACCTACAGACAAGCAACACACAATTAACATTGTTGTAAATAAGGTGTTGACGTTGAGCCACATTGACATAACCGTGATCAAACACCGGCCGTGTTGGAGAGTGATCATTTTCCCTGGCTATCTTACTGCTGGGATGTCCGAGTGTTCTCTAGTGTCCTATTACTAGCGCTAGAGGTGGTTGCCTGTGATTACCTCGAGTATACAGCTACTTCTGGCCCACTTGATCAATCTCCAGCAGAGAGACACGAGAGCAGGGCCATCAGGGCCGTACCCTGATCAAAATCCTAGGTGGGGGAAAGCACTACTTTTTATAAACAAATGAAACACTATACAAATTAAACCCTGAGATGTGTATGCTATTTTTTTGAAGTAAAGTTTGTTTTATTTAACGACGCCACTAGAGCACATTGATGTTTTTATCTTATCATCGCCTATAAATAAAAGTGAGATTCTCAGGGGGCAGCTGTCCCCCCCCCCCCCCCCCCCCCCGAGAGTACGGCCCTGGTCATACCTGAGTTGACGTCCTAGGGAAAGAGGGGGGGGGGGGGGTGCGGAAAAGTGCCCTTTTTTAGATTGAAAGTGTCCTTCTTTCTGATTGGGCGGAACGTAGTCCAGTGGTAAAGCGCTCGCTTGATGCGCGGTCGGTTTGGGATCGATTCCCCGTCGGTGAGCCCATTGGGTCATTTCTTGTTCTAGCCAGTGTACCACAACTGGTATATCAAAGTCCGTTGTATGTACTATCCTGTCTGTGGGATAGCACATACGAAATATCCCTTGCTAGTAATGGAAAAATGTAGCGGGTTTCCTGTCAAAGACTATATACACTGTATCGGTACTCGGTTACAGCGAGAGTGGACTGTTGACGAACTTTGTTACGGCGTGTTGCTTGTTTTTGATACGGACTTTTTACATTTGACTGATTTTAATACAGTGAGTACTGGCTGTGGCTGTTGCTATGGAACAGACGACAAAACCACAGGTAAAACCTGTATTTACAATGAAGTATAGAAACAAACACATGTTATACTCTTCAAAATGAATACATATTCTGTATTTACAGCAAATGTGCATAAATCATATTAATATTATTTAATAATATTTTCTGATTTTTAATTGTTTAAAATTTATAACTAAAGTAGAATAGATATATCATAACTCTCAGCAAAAGCCGCACTTATGACAGAAATATAGTATTTATGACTAAATTAGATTAATTAAATTATTCAAGATGCTACGGAAAGTTTACTGTCTGGATACGAACTGTTGTTGATTTTTAAAGTCGAATTACGGAGTGTTTACGATTTTTGACTTATGATTTTTGTCTTATTTGTTTCAGAATTCTATATCATGATGCAAATACTGTCGAATTTTTTTTTGAAAATGTTACGTCAGCTGTCAGACATATATTGAAGATTCACCCAAAAAAGAAAGTGTCAATTTTGATACCATCCAGTGACATTTTTACATCTAAATTTCGAACAAGAACATTTGATGTACAGTATGTAGAAAAAATGTTGGATGCGATATTAAGGATGTATATTTTGATGACACTACCAATACATTAAAAATACCAGTAACATCTATAAATAAAAGTCTACTTCCAAAAGTGTCACGAATTAATACTCATTCTTACAAACAAGTGTTTATGGAAAGTGAAAGTGAAGATGTGCGTTTTGAATGTTCAGTGGTAGATTTAGAAACTGGTGATGTATCTGTGATGCAAGATAATGATGACCTCGTTACAGTGGAAACCGAATGGTTAATGAATGTTGTTAAGCAGTTACAAATTCTTCTACCAGATGTCATAGAACACTTACGTGAACACAACATACTGCAAGACTGGATTACATTCTTTAATTTAGTAGCAGAAGGAAAATTTAGTGTTGATCATTTGGCTAGTCAATTATTTGTTGATGTTATGTGATTCAGTCAATCAAAGTCTATCCATGAAATGCGTTTTTCGAGATCAGTTAGACAATTTTGGTTTCCTTGTTATTATTCCATGCCAAATTCATTCGATTTATGGGTTGTATGAAAGGTCGGGGACAGCTGAACGACAAGTCCAAAACCAGAAAAGATTTAGCGTCCGATTTAAATTGAGTAAATTTCATTTCTCCTGACATTGATATCCTCAATGAAAAGAAGAAAACATAATCTACCATATGGATAGCTCCAAGATACTGGCCCATATTTGTGAATGTAATGTGTTAGATGGCCTGTGATGATGATATTGACTGGTTTGATGTAACAGAAATCACAATAAGCTATTTCAGTATTGTAAAACAGCACTTATTATTAAAATTAAATGCATCTTGCAAACGAGTAATTAAGCATTACCCAATAAAATCAACTGAATTATAAACTATTACCTGGATCAAGAAGAATGGATGTTTCAAATGTTGAGTACGTACCAGTACTACACAGTCGAAAATTAACCGTGTCCTTAAAAAAAAAAAAAAAAAAGGCAAATGATTAAGTTAAAACTACAACAGACGAAACGTCTGTTGTAGTTTTAACTTAATCATTTGTTGTGCATAGTTGTGCATAGTTTCTTTGCCACATAAGGTTTCAAACAACAAGTTGCATTTGACCAATTTTACACATCTTCCTGTGTCGTGCAAACGATGGACGCCATTTGAATGTTTTACCAACCATGTGATCTTGCAGGGACGCTGATGTTTTGAGTTTTGATTCGCATTCTTTGCATGCGTATTTTTCAGGGTTATTACCGATACATGGTCCTTTGTGTGTTTTCGCATTCTTGAAACATATGCAAAAGATTTTTAGCATTTTGGGCAGTTGTAGGGCTTGTTTCCGATATGGTTATTCAAATGGCTGAAATAAAGTGACTTATCACAATATGTCTTATCACAATCCGTACACGAATACGTGTATGTCTTAGCACGGTGACGCTTTTTGTGTATAGAAAGTCCATGTCGAGTTTTATAGACCTTGGAACACACCTCACATAGCAGTTTGGCATCACCGTGCGAGAAAGCAGCATGCTGCTTTAAATCAATTTACTGGAATATCGTCTCGAACATTTGTAACAGCTGATTTGTTTTCTTCTAGTGCTTAGGCCTTGACATGTCGTTTCAAATTACTGCCAAATGGACTTTCGTAAGTACAAAGATCACTTTGTTTTTCTTTAATACTCCACTAACCTTTCATAACATGTTTACAGTTGTTAATGTCAACATTAATATTAGTACAATTGTCAGAAGTGGTGATATTATTTTCTTTGACATCTGGCAAAGACATGTTCATTGATATATCAGTTTCATTAATGATAACAGCCGATTCATCAATGAATGACAATTGCATAATGGAACGAATTTGGTAAACACGCCGTAACACCGTTGGAAAAACGTCGTAACCTATAAATAGAAATTGTCAAAACTCCGTATTATTTCTGTTTTCATTTAGAAAAGATAAACATGTATTTTGTTATATTTTAAAGCAATGCTTTGACAATAAATGCTAACATATTTATTCTATACACAAAATGTATTGCTTGTATAAAAGTTACAATGAACATAGGTAATCCTGAGATTTTTTTTTTTACAGATCTATTTTTTAGCATGCAATATTGCATGACACTGTATTAAATAGTACTTTAAACTACGCTATGCATCGCTATGTACCGTACTAAATTAAACACGTGCATATATGTACGGTACGTTAAAATTAATATCTGAAGGGTTTTTGTAATTAAATATGAAAGTTACCGTATAAGCATGAACAATAATGTCTAAAAATCTACTGGAGCTGGTGCAAGAAACAAGCCACACGCCGTAACAAAATTCTTCAACAGTCCACTCTCGCTGTAACCGAGTACCGATACAGTGATATATGTCAAAATTAGCAAATGTTTGATATTCAATAGCCGATGATCAATAAATCAATGTGCTCCAGTGGT
>NC_054704.1:68832934-69007934 GCF_016097555.1 Gigantopelta aegis
TGGGAGCTTCATTGTTCCTTTGCTCTTCTGTTGATACCACATTTTAGTCAGGGCTTCTGCAAGATTTGAGCTCTTCAAGCCACAATACACAACTATTTTAAGGGTATTCATTAATTTAATCCAAAGTGGCACATTGGATCTCGATCTCGCACTGTATTTTGCAAATGTAGACTTCCCACCATGACCTGATAGACCAGAGTTACTATCGCACAGTCATGGTGTGTTTTAATTAATAGGATGATCACCTGTCTCTTGGCCAAGGCGTTCAAAACACCTTCAAAATTCAGCAACTGTTGAAGGCATCACTGATCACACAGGCCCGGACAATGGACTACTCGTCTTATGTTCTACAGGTTATTTATGTACATTTTATTTCTGACAGTAGATGACGTTCCATCACTGCTGAAGTCGATATATCCTTATCACTATATACTTACAACTCCGCAACACTGATGTCAGTAGTCATCGACACTAAGGATACTGATATGTTAATACGTAAACAAATCACGTCATTCCTACATGTTCTACATCTAGAGGAAAGGTATGGAGGTCACTCTGTAACGAAATAATGACCTCAGTTATCATTTTCGCAATATAATACTGGTCATGACTGGATCTGATAGAAACTGTCGTATCTCTACTGAAAGCATGAATGCTCTTAACACCTTTGACATGAACTGGCTCTACCATTCCCTTCTCACATAACTCTTTCCAGAGGAAAATCTTTAAACGCGGCACCATTCGCTTTAGACAACACACCACCACAAGTCGTGTCGTCACTTGCTGTAGCCGCTTAATATAGTCCGCTTTAGGAAATAGTTTCTTATAAAAAATACTAAAAAATTCTGATATGTTTTTTTTTTTTTTTTTAGGATTGCACGTAGGTTGACCTCTGTGGTATTTAAATAACCCATTGGTTTGAAGTAACTGTGCAGGTGGTATGGTGCCACTTGTATAACAGCAACACGAGGTGGCAAGGCATTACTTGGAAATTTTTTGTAGTCGACCTATGTCGACTTTTTTTACACGGTACTTGTCAGTTGAGAGCACTCCCTAAAATTAGTAGCCACATGAACCTCTCGACAGTGTTGTATTTTTCACAGAATATATTCTGACATAGAAAATTTATTGAACTGCATGGAGTAATTAAAGGTATTTGCTTAGGACTCCAAATGAACAGTACCCAGACGGTAAAATATGTTGATAGTTCAGAATCAATATCTGATCTGTTCAGTTTCGTCAGATAGACTAGGTTTCAGTTATATCATATTGTACATTACTTTTGTTAATTGAATTTACAGTTCCAATGGACATAAAAGTATTAAAAAATATATTGCGCTTTCCATTGTTTCAATTATAGCTGCCTCGCCATCCGCATTAGAATTCAAAGTCAAAATGGCATCAGATTGTAAAAACGATTCATAAAACGAGTGTGAATGACCCGTTTAGTGGAAACAGATACGTCTTTTATTATTCTATCTCCATTAGATCAAGGGCAGCAGCGTGTCCTTAGTTTAAATACCACGAACAATAGATATCTTCGATTTAAAGACCAAGATGATATCAAATTGCAACAGTAATATCACCAATAGATTGTGCATCCACTTTTCAGTATATAAAAAGCTATTCACGTATTACATATTGTCCTTAACCCAAATATTTTAAGAGCTCGGACGTTTTCTATGTGGTGGGAAACGGCCATCTTGGATTTGAATGTCAAGATGCCTTCAAATTACACACATAACCCCACCAACATATTGTCCTTAACCCAAATATTTTAAGAGCTCAGACGTTTTCAATGTGGTGGGCAACGGCCATCTTGGATTTCAATGTCAAGATGCCTTCAAATTAGAAACATAACCCCACCAAAAGATTAATCACCCTCTGTGTAATGGCAACAGACACCTTATTCATGATTCTAATTCACATAGTGATATATGGCGATTTCTTTTTATATCCGGTATGGCCGCCAGCGGCCATCATGGATTTTGCCCCCTGGTGGAGTTAGCCAGAACTTTCGCAAGATACATGGAGGCTAAATATTTTCTAAAATTCCTAAATATTTACAATCTACTCTCAAACTTTGGTCACCCGAAAAATGGTCACGTGGAAGCCATATATGATCCCACTAATATACACACATACAAACATATATTGCCAATATGTAATATGTATAACAGTAATATTCCACCTTTACAAAATACTATAATTCAACAAATGATTTCGCACAACCATTAAGGAATTGTATGGTATTTAGTATTTGTCCGCGATATTCTATCTCTATCAGTTTATATCATAAATGTTAAGACATAGTAATATGTCAATAAAATCATCAATAACATAGAATAATTTAAATTTGAAACTGTATACGTAGGTATCATGATGGAAAATGAGTTTGAAATCAGCGGTCAAAGTCCTCGCTAAATTGAAACTGTCCGCTAATTTGAAGCCGTATTTCACATAAACTAAAATGTTTCAATTTAGCGGTGCACAGTGTCCATGAATTTGCCCATTCAGCACAGATAATGATGGATTAAAAGAAGGCATAATTTGTACCAGACTTCGTTTCTTTTTTCAGTGCTGAAAACCTATATTTAGACGGCGCATTTGTATTTGTTTCACATTATTGGAATATGTAAGAAAATAATAATAGATTAGCGTTCAGTTTGAACATTATTTTGAATTGCTTATATATCCCAAAGGGATGGGGATAGAGGTTTTTTTTACATTTTCTATTGTTAAAAAGTTTAACTTAGTGTTAATTTTGTTTTCAGGATTTAAGTACATTGTATATACTACTAATCTGTCAATTAGCCTACACTGTCAAACAGCGAGATGTCAGAATTATAACTTCTCTATTATAACATCCTCTATTTGGTACATTTTGCATACACTAAAGGATAAGATTTTAAAAATATAAAAACAGCGAACCAACCCCAAACAACAACCCCCCCCCCCCCCCCCCCCAAAAAAAAAAAAAGAGAAAAAAAGCCTAGTTGGGGGTGGGGGTGGGGTGGGGGGGGGGGGGGGGGGGGAGCAGGAAGACAAAAAAAAAAGGAAACGAGAAAAGAAATAAAACAATTACGTAAACTAAATATCCAACACAATCATACTTATTATACTGACATGGTTTTCAGTGCTGTACAAGATGCATATATAAATAAATAAATAAAGTTTAAAACATTGTTCCGCTTGTTTTTTGTTTTAAAATGTATAATTCATTATGGATTTAGGAAGATTTGGATTAAAATTGAACTCCCCCAACCCCCCAACCCCCAAAGAAGACCCCCCAACAACCCACAAGTCAAAGAAACAAAAACAACAAGAAACAGAATCCCTGACAAATAACCTTAAACAAATGTAAAAGTTGGTCATTTTCTCAATATAATAAATTTTACAATAACATACAGATGCTACTCACGTAAGTCTGTGAATTAGTCATTTTCTCAATATAGTAAATTTTACAATAACATACAGATGCTACTCACGTAAGTCTGTGAATTAGTCATTTTCTCAATATAGTAAATTTTACAATAACATACAGATGATACTCACGTAAGTATGTGAATTAGTCATTTTCTCAATATAGTAAATTTTACAATAACATACAGATGATACTCACGTAAGTATGTGAATTAGTCATTTTCTCAATATAGTAAATTTTACAATAACATACAGATGATACTCACGTAAGTATGTGAATTAGTCATTTTTTCAATATAGTAAATTTTACAATAACATACAGATGATACTCACGTAAGTATGTAAGTTAGTAATTTTTTCAATATAGTAAATTTTATAATAGCACACAGACGATACTCACGTACGTATGTGAGTTAGTCATTTTCTCAAGGTAAATTTTACAATAATATACAGATGATACTCACGTAAGTATGTGAATTAGTCATTTTCTCAATATAGTAAATTTTACAATAACATACAGATGATACTCACGTAAATATGTGAGTTAGTCCTTTTCTCAAGGTAGTAAATTTTACAATAACATACAGATGATACTCACGTAAGTATGTGAATTAGTCATTTTCTCAATATAGTAAATTTTACAATAACATACAGATGATACTCACGTAAGTATGTGAATTAGTCATTTTTTCAATATAGTAAATTTTACAATAACATACAGATGATACTCACGTAAGTATGTAAGTTAGTAATTTTTTCAATATAGTAAATTTTATAATAGCACACAGACGATACTCACGTAAGTATGTGAATTAGTCATTTTTTCAATATAGTAAATTTTACAATAACATACAGATGATACTCACGTAAGTATGTAAGTTAGTAATTTTTTCAATATAGTAAATTTTATAATAGCACACAGACGATACTCACGTACGTATGTGAGTTAGTCATTTTCTCAAGGTAAATTTTACAATAATATACAGATGATACTCACGTAAGTATGTGAATTAGTCATTTTCTCAATATAGTAAATTTTACAATAACATACAGATGATACTCACGTAAATATGTGAGTTAGTCCTTTTCTCAAGGTAGTAAATTTTACAATAACATACAGATGATACTCACGTAAGTAGGCTATGTGATAGTCCAAGGAGCGAAACGACTACAAGCTATCTTTGTAAAAATTCGGCTTGCCGATCACCCAACGGAGATGTAACATTCATCATTTATTAATGTCGGTGGGTGTCCTTTATTTGTCGGCAATCGAAGCTGTCAATCGGTGAATTACTGTCAACCGAAGTGTGTCCTGTTAGCAAGGCAGCTCTGCGGCCAAGCGCTCTCGGCATAATTAGAAACACAACCACCAGCCTTCACGGGGATCGCTTATTTGACTTAAGCTCGTGCTTTGTTGATTGATGGTATCTTTCGCACATTATTGATATATGCATATTGATGTTTTGGTATTCTTTTCTTCTAGTCATCAATTAATATAAAAGGCCAAAGCTATTATGAATCTTTGGGGTATGGCCAGCTGGCATAATGGGATAGCGAAAGACAATGCCACCAAGCATGCTATCATTTTCGAATAGCGGCCAGGGCTCTTTTCTGTCACAAACGCAATACCCTCATAGAAGATCCTTGGTGTGATGATGAACATAAGCATACGAAGGAGGGGGGGGGGGGGGGGGGGGGGGGCAGGCAGTGAGGGTGGACAACTTCAAATTCGGACAAAAATTATACAGATATTCGGGCAAAATGTGCTAACCTGAGACCTTTTTACCTGGTATTTCCGTCATTCTACCCTCAAAATTAGTTGTAATCCATGTAAAAATGCGTAGATTCGTTTGCAACCTTATATAGTTGCTTGGTACTAATGCTAATATGGTTAAATGTTGTTATGCAGATTAAGGCATTTTCGTTTTAATTCGGGCAAACACCAGCCTGCCCCCCATCGCCACCTCCCACCCCGCCAACAAAAATGAGAGTCCGTATGACTATGCTGCTGTGGTAGAATGCTACGTATGTTAACCCGTGACAACCACTTAGCTAAGTCCCACATCTTTAACATTCAGTATGCAAATATTCTTATTGGATTATTCTACTTATGTTATGTCATTGGTGAAATGCTTGTTTTATATATCTATATATCCAGCTCTAAACAAACGAATTAAAATAATAATATAATAATAATAATAATAATAATAATAATAATAATAATAATAAAATAATAATAATTAAAGAATCTAACAAACCCCAACCACCCAAAACAAACCTCACCGAAAAAATCCCCACCCCCAACAAAACAAAACAAAATCACACACCATCTATTTTATCTTGAATAATGAATACATGCAGACAGACAGACAGACAGACAGATAAACAGACAGAAAGACAGACAGACAGACAGACAGACAATCAATCCAACTCACCTCTTTTGGTATTGTTTAGTTTAGAGCAATTTTCGTGGAAACATAAATTAATAATTTATATCTAAAAGGCGGATCGCGTGCTGTGAATCGATCGTGTCCAACAAAAAACCTTTTTGTGTCGACGTGTTCGGTAGCCAGTGTGTACCAGTGGAAAAGTGCGGCGCGAAGATTGTTATCAGTGATACTCCAGTTGGTTGAGTTCTTTACTTGTATGCATCACCCACAGCGAAGCGCACACCGACCATCTGCTATTGATGCCTAACAACAAACAGTAGCAAGCGGATGTAGGGAGAGAGTGTTGTGACGCAAAACCCTCTCCCGAATTTGAAAGTGATTGAAAAATCCATCAAATGAATGAACCTGTTTTATTGTATTTTTTAAAAATATTTTATTTTATTTTATTAATGTTAGGTTGGTCGTTTCTGAGGAAGATTGCTATATATCGGGATTGGGACTACAATTTTTATATTTCACACTTATGGATATTTGCTACATGCAATACAAAATATAGGCCTGTTGAAGCCCAAAATCTCCCAAATGCCTAAGATGTCCCAATTGGGACATTTTGGGCAAAGCACCGATCCAAGATGTCCCAATTGGGACCTCTTTGGCAGTGTTCGGTCCAACTTGTCCTTGGGACATCTTGAGCCAAGAGATGCCATATACTTTGTTACATTTGCGTAAAGCGTTCAAATTGTTTTTTGTTTAACGACACCTCTAGACCACATTAATTGATTAATCATCGACTATTGGATGTCAAACAATTGGTAATTCTGACATGAAGTCTTAAGAGGAAACCTGTCACAAATTTCCATTAGCAGCTACACCCTGCTTGGAATGGATGAATGGATGAATGGATGCATGGATGAATGGATACATGCATGCAAGCATGTTTGTTTGTGTTTCTTCATGGTTGCCTATATGTGTATCTAGTTATGTAAATGTATTTGCGTGTGCATATTTGGACATTTCAAAGTTTTGGCGATACATTAATGTTTATTTTCACTTATATTTAATCGTCGTACTTATCTTAGAGTTAGCGTATTTCCCACTACTCAACCCACATGATGATATCCCGGTGATATCTCCCTCGTTTTGCTCTCTCCCATGTACGTATGCACTCATGCACTAATGAATCACTATTGAAAATTTTAAAGTTTTATTAAATTTAATACGTTTAAATAAACATTTAATACTAAAAATATCTGAAAGCCTATCTTCCAGACTAATAATTCAATAGTTCTGAAACTTAGTTTAATATTCTCAAAGGCAGTGTTCACAAACTAATAGAGATATATTTAGGAATTTTAAAAGTTAAATTTAAACTTTTAAAATAAAACATTTAACATTGAAACTTTAAAAGTCTATCTTCTCCTAGAGTTTTGATCGAATTGTTCTGAACCTTCGTACTTTGATTATCTGGGGCAGTCTTCACAATCTAATGGATAGTCTTGTGCCATACTCTCAACCCTCCTCTTCAGTGTGAACATTGCCTGTGTACATTGACCATGCACCTCATTTAGCGAAGTGTAATCATCTGAAACAGATGAAAACAGCTATATTTGGTAACAGAAATGTGTTACAATCTATTAAATTCCACCCAGAAATAATTTTAATTTAAAAAAAAAGTTATTTCAAATTTTTAAGTTTTAAATTATACTGATCTTCATTTTGTATTATATTATATTTTTCCACAGCTCCTTACACTGTTTTTAAACATTTATAAAAAAATATATATTTTAATATAAATAATCATATTCATATTATTACATTTGTTTGACAGCTGGGGTATCGTTAAACATTCATTCATTCAAAACCTAATAGAGATATATTTTGGAAGTTTTGAATTTTGGGTTTTTTTTGGGTTAAATTTAGCTTGACAATTTGAAAGTCTATCTTCTTCTAGAGTTTTGATCAGATAGTTCTGAATCTTAGAACATTGGTAGTCTTCACAAACTAATGGAGAGATATTTAGGAAATTTAATTTTTTTATTAAATTTAAAAACATTTAAATTGGAGTTTAACATTGCAAATTTAAAAGTGTATCTTCTCCTAGCGATGCCAACAAATAGTCCTGAAACTTGATACTATGATTCTCTATGGTAGTCTTCAAAAACTAACAGAGATATTTTAGAATTTTTAAAAATTAAATATTTAGCATTTAAATAAAACATTAACGTCTTTACAAACTAATAAATTATCTTACTGCTGATATAATTGAAAATGAAATAGCGGAGCTCTAAAGGCATATAGACCTCTTGTTAATTATACATTGTAGAAAAACGTAACAGTAATGTATTTTTGAAAAATATATTTTAAGTTTGCAACATTGAAAATTAAATATTGAAAACAGTCACCTTCCGTTCACATACAGTGCTATCTATCAGCGTTCTATCAGCGTGTACTTTGTTGTCGTCATGATATGTTCACTTGTTTATTGGAGACTCTTTCTCTTACATTTATATTTTGTGCGTACATATGATCTGTACAGATCAATACCAATAAAGAACTTCAACAAAATTAATATCATTGTTGTGTTTATATAAATTGTTGACCACAAACGTTTGCTAAAGCTAATTTAAAGATGCATACCTATTTACATAAGCATGAACACGAACCAAAACACAAGTAGATTCATCAAATCAAACGACATACATATTATAGTTATTTTAATTTCAAACGATGTCTTACACGTTTATCTTTACACGAATGAATTAATGAATTAATGAACGAACGAAGGAAGGAACGAACAAACGAAGGAAGGAAGGAAGGAAGGAAGGAAGGAAGGAACGAACGAACGAACGAACGAACGAACGAACGAACGAACGAACGAACGAACGAACGAATGAATGAATGAATGAATGAATGAATAAATATTTAACGACACTCCATCACAAAGAATACATTGACTACTGGGTGTCAAACAAAGGTACGTACATGACAACAAGTAATGACCAAATCAATATAAAAATTCAAAACATTAAATTAAGACACAATGTAAAGAGCTGTGCAAAACATTAAAGTAATTTAAAACTTAGAATACATTTCAGTGTCTCTCAAATATTTTAACACAAGTTCCTTTGCCTTTAGAACTTAATTGAGTATACATGAAAAAAACCCGTTGAATTATCGTAATAACACCCCCCCCCCCAAAAAAAAATAATAATAATAAAAAAAACCAAAAAATAAATAAACCAACAACCCCCCCCCCCCAAAAAAAAAAAAAACACACCAAAAAAACAAAATCCCCACAAAAAACAACAACAACAAATAAACACCCCCCCCCCCCCCCCCCCCGAAAAAACAACTGGTATATTTGAACGGTGCTGAGTCACAGGGACACTGCGACAAGGTTGTGACCTCTACCACGAACTACTGTCACGTTTGTTTTTGTTTATAAGCACAGACGGTACACTGATTATCAATATCATCTTCTAACGTGGGGAGTTATTTAGGTACACAGTTATCTAATTTTCGGAAAATTGATGGTTAAATCATGCCAGACGAAAATGCCAACCGGAAACAATAAGGTAGCAGTAATTAACAGGGTAACGAATTTATGGATATTTAAACGATTTTGGTCATTGAAAATATATTAATAGTCAACAACCCACACCGTTAACTTTACCTGAAAATCATTAAATTAACGCCTTCAATTGATCCCACCCTGTCACGTATATTTTCATACTCAGATCCGTGACCATTTTCCTAATCCATCGATCGGTCCATACATTCGTTATAGAATATGACGGTTATATGTTTTAATAGTCACGTGAATTAATAATTTTACGTTATTTGAGGTTTTGTAGCAATTTGATTGATAGATCGAGATAAAAGAAAGAGTCTGAATAGCCCAGGGTCAATTGTTCCTAGGACTTCGGTCTGATCTCCACAGTCTCTCGTGTCCTGTTGCTGTGATTTACAATTGTGACATGGGATTGATCTAACATCGATTATCGACATTACACAGTTATTAGTAACACACAACCTCTAGTGCATATAGGTTCAGTTATATATCCACCATTATCTTCAGATAATAGTCCAAACAGTTCGAATTCTTACATCAAAACATTATTTTAAATATTATAACAAGGTTTTTTTTTTATTACTCAACCTCTGTTTTTCTCTATGTATTTGCGTCTGCTTGTCAGGGCCCTGTTCTGCGAAATAATTGTAGCTAAGGTTAATTGTAGTCACTTAAGGTGAATTTTACAACTGGCGCCGTACACTTTACAGCTGTTCCACAAAGCAACCTTACGGTAGTCGTAAGTGCCCCTTTAATGATTAAAATCTTCTTTGTGAAGAAGTACGAATTAGTTAAATAATAAATTAGTTACCGACTTTTCGGAACATACTGGATGTATTTATTGGTATCGGACATCCATAAAGTAACTTTGTCAGTTTATTTGCTAAGCGATAATTGCCGAATGTATTAGACATGACAGTTATTTCCCGTGTTTTTGTGTACAGGTCGTATGGCCAAGACTGTTTTTTCATCGGACGCCGAGTTTCATAAAAGGTATTTGGCATATATTAGACCCATTTTTGCATTAAAAAGTTAGTATCCTTCTTAGAAAATGGTCAAATCGTCATCAAACTGCCATTTGACATCTACGTTAGTGGATTACAACTGCCTCGTACCTATTATAAATTTTCACAGTAATTTACGACGATAATAAGCTACGCCGCGTCGTGGAACAGGCTGGCGATCGTAGAACAAAATTAAGGTCGCTTGGTAGGTATTTACGGCAATGCCAAGATCGCTTCGTGGAACAGGGCCCTGTTCATTGATTCATTCGTTTGTTCTGTTGTGATCATCCATTGTTTTCCTACTACTACTACGATTACTACTATTACTCCTTCTACTATGACTCCTACTACTACTCCTACTACTATTACTACTACTACTACTCCTACTACTACCCCTATTACTACTACTATTACTCCTACTATTACTCCTACTATTACTCCTACTACTATTACTACTACTACTCCTACTACTACTATTACTATTACTACGAATATTACTATTACTCCTACTACTACTACTATTACTACTACTACTACTACTACTACTACTACTACTACTACTACAACTATTACTACTACTACTACTACTACTACTACTACTACTACTACGATTACTACTATTACTACTACTACTACGATTACTACTATTACTCCTACTACTACTAGTACTACTATTACTACTACTACTCTACTATTACTATTACTACGATTACTACTATTACTCTTACTACGACTACTACTACTATTACTACTACTATTACTACGATTACTACTATTACTCCTCCTCCTCCTCCTCCTCCTACTCCTCCTACTACTACTACTACTATTACTACGATTACTATTATTACTCCTACTACTACTCCTACTACTCCTACTACTATTACTCCTACTCCTACTGCTACTACTGTTACTACTATTACTCCTACTATTACTACTACTACTATTACACCTACTACTACTACTATTACTACTACTATTACGATTACTACTACTACTACGATTACTACTACTACTACTACTACTACAACTATTACTACTACTACTACTACTACTACTACTACTACTACTACGATTACTACTATTACTACTACTACTACGATTACTACTATTACTCCTACTACTACTAGTACTACTATTACTACTACTACTCTACTATTACTATTACTACGATTACTACTATTACTCTTACTACGACTACTACTACTATTACTACTACTATTACTACGATTACTACTATTACTCCTCCTCCTCCTCCTCCTCCTACTCCTCCTACTACTACTACTACTATTACTACGATTACTATTATTACTCCTACTACTACTCCTACTACTCCTACTACTATTACTCCTACTCCTACTGCTACTACTGTTACTACTATTACTCCTACTATTACTACTACTACTATTACACCTACTACTACTACTATTACTACTACTATTACGATTACTACTACTACTACGATTACTACTACTACTACTACTACTACTATTACTACTACTACTACTACTACTACGTATTGCGATATTTTGCGATATGTGTATGTGTATTGCTATACGTATTACAATGTATTGCGGAATAATATGTAAATGATCCGATTCAGATAATTCCTTACAATGAACAACAGTATAATGAAATAAAAGAAATCTTTACAGTCACAATGATCAATATCACAATAAGGTTGCCATTTCGATTATTTACGTTTAATTCTGTAACCGTAGATTCCCATTAATGTCAAAGGTGTATTCACAGAGCTGCAAGTGCCACATTTCGATATACATATAGATATATAGAGATCGAAGGTGGAGTGATCGAAGTTTGACTATATATATACAGTGAAACTTCTCTAAACCGGACCCTCAGTAAACCGGAATTCCCTCAACACCGAACTTTTTTCACGGTCCCGCGTTTTACGCAGCTTTAACCACTGAAATAAACCCCTGAAAACCGGAAACCCCTCTACTCTGAATACCGAACGAATTTCCGGGTCCCGTTTTGTTTATTCAATACAAATTTTACCTCTGAAGACCGAACAATTAAAAACTCTGAAGGAGCGTCGCCTGTCTCGACCATACCAATTAGTTGTCAAAGTCGCGGTGTTACTAACTATACCATATGGTATGCGCATGCTCCGTGTAGCGAGTCCGGGACGTGTATGAGCGTTTGTCGAACAATGCTCTAATTAGTCTCTGTTACCTAGATTTCGGTTAAGCCTTGTCATTCAATTAACACCTTTAAGTTTGTAACGGGAATAATCATGTGCACTGTGTTTATTGGGAATGAGATTATTACCACTTCCGAACAAATTTATCGCCTGGGTGGCGTAGTGGTTAAGCCATCGGACTACAGGCTGGTAGGTACAGGGTTCGCAGCCCGGTACCGGCTCCAACCCAGAGCGAGTTCTTAAGGGCTCAATGGGTAGGTGTAAGGCCACTACACCCTCTTCTCTCTCACTAACCAACTAACAACTAACGAACTGTCCTGGACAGACAGCCCAGATAGCTGAGGTGTGTGCCCAGGACAGCGTGCTTGAACCTTAATTGGATATAAGCACGAAAATAAGTTGAAATGAAATGAAATGAAATGCTGGTTATATCTGATTATTTTACACGAGGACCCGACAAAGCAACCATAAATTTAATTCATTGCATTCTCATTGTCTCTGTTCCACTGTTTATTTAGACAAATAAATCGGCTTCTGTTTCCGATGTTTCGTAGGTACGTCAATAGCATTTCATTTCCATATCGATAGTCAACATGTCCGAACGTCCAGCAAAACGGCGTCGTGTAGAGTTGTCACTGGAACAAATACGAAAGTTTACCCAAACCAACATTACAGTCACTAAGTGATTCATTTGGCTTTGGGAAATCGACTGTATCTGACATAATCAAGAAAAGGGACACCTATAAATCGCAGTACGAGAATAATGCAAATGGAAGGCTGTTTCTTAAAACCTCAGTAAACCGAACACCCCTCTAAACCGAACATTTTATTCGGTCACAAGGGTGTTCGGTTTAGAGAAGTTTCACTGTATATATATATATATATATATATATATATATATATATATATATATACATACATATATATACATACATATATATATATATATATATATATATATATATATATATATATATATATATATATATATATATATATATATATATACATATATACATATATATATATAGATACAGATACAGATACATATACATATACATATACATATACATATACATATACATATACTTATATATATATATATATATATATATATATATATATATATATATATATATATATATATATATATATATATATACATATACATATATATACATATACATACATATATATATATAGATACACATACATACATACATACACACACACACACACACGTTATACGAACATTTCCGATCAGTGACGGGGTATCGGGTAAACCGGTTCTCGAAAAGTGTACCACGGTATATCGTATCGGGACATTTATATTGCAGTAAGCAGGTAATATCGTCCTCCCTTAATCAGTATAGGTAGCACTAAACCAAATAATTTCCGGCTTGGTCAAAGTTCGAGGTGCACCGAACTTTTGATAGAGAAGTTAACGCCACAAGTCCTGTGACTGGTTATATATTTGAGTGTATTGATTGTAAAAAAAAAATCATATGGGCTAAAAATGTATGCAGTTTTGTTTAATCTAGTACCACTGTGTCAAGTAGCCTTGTGCTTGGAACATGTATGGGGTACCTGTAAATTTTTTTACTAAAATTTTATGCGAAACTAGGGGTGTTGTAAAAACATCTGGTTACACCGAAAAAGAGCCATGAAAGGTACCATTTTGTTCAGTTAATACTTTGAGGTAGGGGTTGTAGTACTGATATTTATGGGTCATAGTTTGGTTGATATATTGCATATAGTGTTTTTAAACACAAAACTTAACATGTTCGCCTATGGGATTGTAGTTGGTATAGTCATACCTATACGTAAATATTGAGTTAACGTTAGTATTCTGTTAGTATCGGAGGGTTAACTAACATACACACATACATACATACATACATACATATATATATATATATATATACAGTCAAACCTGTCCTAGCGGTCACCTGCCTTAAGCGGCCACTTTTCCCTCCCAAACGATTTATAACGTAAATGCACCTGTAATAAGCGGTCACCTGTCTAACGCGGCCAGCTGCCACCCAAATCGGATCCCAAATCGCTAAAATACCTGTATTAAGCGGCCACAGTATGTTTACTATTATAGAGCAGGGATATTTAACAACAGCGATAAGATGCAGCAAATGACAGATTTTCACACCTTCAGGAATTCTAGTACCCATTCAGTCCCGACATCTCTACTGTGTATCAATTAAGGAAGTATGACTATGGAAAGTATATATATATATATATATATATATATATATATATATATATATATATATATATATATATATATATATTTTCCTGTAGTGTTAGTCATCATTTTCCCATTTCACTTCATCTACAGAGTGATGTACGGGTTTTAAAATTATAATCTCTGATATTACACGTTTAGATAATGCAGAATTCATCAATGTAAAATATTTAATTGCAGCAAATCATTTAGTATTTGGGATTTTGTCCTCACATCGATTGTGTATGCTGTATTTTTAATGTCATTCATTTTATGTTAAACAAAATCACCTAACAACCCCCCCCCCCCAAAAAAAAAAAACCTCTCCCCCTAAAAACCAACAAAAAAACCCCAAAACAACCCAAGGACAAACAATTAACAAAACAAAATAACAAACAGGAAAAAGAAAAAGAAAAAAGACCCCCCCCCCCGAAAGAAACCCCCCCCAAAAACCTGGATATAGTTATATTATATTTATTTATGCACATAATGCGCTCATGAGTTGTAAAATTAAAGGCAATAAAACGTTAATTTGTAAAAAAAAAAAGAAAAGAAAAAGGATTAGTGCTTAGGAAAGAAGATGAATAATTAAGTTGAAAACCAGCATGTTCACGTACATCGAAATCAATGTCTGTTCCACACGGATCAGTATCAATTAAAAGTTTGAATGTCTCAGTTAATATCAGAAACACGCCATCTGATCAGTTCAATGAAGTTCTCTTAGTAAATCAATAATCCACTGGATTTGTTGAATACCTTATTCCTGATGGTCCGGTGATGTCTAACAAGGCGGTAAGCGATAACAGACGTGAATAAAACATCTCTCACGGCAGTGCTGGCACAACACGTATCTCAATTCTCAAACACAAACAGAACTATTGATGAACATACTTCACAAAAAAAATCAAACGCGTCTTTTAAGTATTTGCTCAATTTAAGGTACATAACTTTGTGAATTAACAAAACAGATTTTAAACGTAAAAAAAGAAAGAAAACGGTATCCGATTATGTCATACAAAACAACGATAATATCGTAACAAACAATACATTTCTTCAAACTCATAGGAACGATATCTGGAGTGGGGGTGGGATCTCTAGTGGGGTGGCACAGTCTCTAATGGGGGAGAGATACAAACAACATCTTTTTATTTATTTATATAGAGTAGGATAAAAAAACACCAACCGTACATTTCATCCTCATGTTTGGAGCACAGCCCCCCCCCCCCCCCCCCCCACACACACACACCCCAGTTCCTACGCGCCTGTTCTTTCATTTATTTTCAAACTTGTCTTGACTTTCTGCGTGTATAAATTCGTTCATTGAGCCTACTGGGCTACTTCTCGTTCCATGCATATATAAGAATCCTTCATCACATTGTGTTTACATTTACCATAGTTTGACACCCAATAGCCGATGTATTTTTCGTGCTGGGGTGTTGTTAAACATTCATTCATTCATTCATTCATTCATTCATTCATTCATAAAAGAATCCTTGCTGCTAATCGAAAAGAGTAGCCCATGACGTGACGACAGCGCGAGTTTTCTCTCTCAATATCTGTGTGGTCCATAACCATATGTCCGACGTCATATAACCGTAAATAAAATGTGTTGAGTGCGTCGTTAAATAAAACATTTCCTTCCTTCCTTCGATTCAGTCATCTCGAAGACAAAAGTGACAAGCTCAAGACAAAATAAAGGAATATTTGTTTAACAGCAACCTAGTAGGTAGGTTAAAAGGCTTGAGACTAGCATTAGTTGGCAACATCTTTACAATGGCAACACACTCGGGACGGTTCCTTTAACGCGCTATTGCTAGGCTAAGACTATCAACTGGCACAACGGATTTGGCCAACTCATCCATTGCGTTGTAATTTCCGCCACTCCCAGACTGATGCGCTCAGATTAACAACTAATTGGTCGTAGGAGTTGAATACGTCGATACTCGTGTTGTAAGAGTGCTCAGACTTACAACTGGACAGTCGTAGATGTCGATATATCGGAGAGTTGGCCAACTTCGTCGTGACAGTTGGTACTCTGATACTAGCATGACACTATAGTCTGCGGAATAATAATAGACAAATATCCGTTGTCCCTCGAACGTTAATGTTTCTTCCCTTGGGGAAAACCTTTGTTGAACAAATGTGGATCATCTTACTAACATATAAACAAGCAGACAAACAGACAGTAATGTATTTAATTGCTAAACCCAATCAATACAAAATCCTTCCCGGTGGAATATTAGAACAATTGGTCCAGTGAACAGACCTATCTATCTCTCTCTCTCTATATATAATTGATAACATACCATGAGACATATACAGTCAGTACATATTAAACAAGTGAAAAACACAAAACGATCCATAAAGAATAACAAATGCACAAGAATTATATTTTCCTCCAGAGGTTTATGAATGTGCTGCCCAGTAAGGATATGGCTAGCTAAATAATAATTAGACATTAATATTTAGGAAACCCTTGCGTGTGCTTTTCCACATTGTGGTGCAGGGGTGGCAACATTCTCCTTGAAAGTGGCAAATACAACACATATTGTGTATCTCTGTATTAGACATTAATATTTAGGAGACCCCTGCGTGTGCTGTTCCACATCGTGGTGCAGGGGTGGCAACATTGTCCTTGAAAGTGGCAAATACAGCACATATTGTGTATCTCTGTATTAGACATTTTAAAGACAAGTTCTAAAAGCATATGTGATAATGTGTTAAAATATTTGTTTTGTTTTGTGGACAGACGCTTTCCTTGGTCTGACCAGAGCGTTTGCTTTTGTCTGTTCCAGTGGTAAAGCGCTCGCCTTATTTCAAGGTATTTCAAAATAATGTCAAATATCAAAGTAAGGTCCACTACACAGATCACTTCCGGGTGAGAGTTCATTGATCACGGTCCACTATAGTTCCTAATTGTGACACATGTTATGGTTCACATATTCACTTCTAGGAAATGGTGAAGAATTAAAACAATATGTATGTTTAATGGTAAGCCTTCTGGCTGTATTTTGCCCATGTTATTTTGTAATATTGTGCATCGACCTTTTGGGACATGGGTATATAGCGCAAGTGACAGCCGGAGTGAATCGGTTAATGAACCAACTGTTCGGACCGGTACTACTGCCAGATGCGGTCATATAGCAAAAAACGGAAATGTTCTCAATTTTGGAGTGAAAATAAATGCTTATATAATGTATGTTCGCAATCGTGTATGTTGTTAGTGCCAACGAGAACCCTTTCTATGGGCAATCCTCGCTTGAAGTTGGGCAGTTTAACATGGGTTTCAATGGCAGATGACATCTGTGTAGTGAGACCATAATGTAAAACATGAAATTACTGTTTATCCCAAAAAATATATGTTTAGCAAGCCAAAATGAAAATGTACTAGTGTAGCATCTTTATAAGAGGTAATTACATCGATGTGGATTTTAGCCAAGTGTATGGGGGCCCTATTTGGGTAAATATTGCAAACATGTCAATTTTATTTATTTTTATTATTTTTATTTTTATTTTATTTTTATTTTTTAGGGGTGTGTGTGTCAAAATGTATATTCTAGTGTTGTTACATGTAATAAATAAATTGATCTGAGTGTCTAACACTGAGTTTCTCATTGTAAAAGGTCAAAATTCAAGGTCACAAGGTCAATATCCAAATTAACCCTAATCTCTGTGATTTTGTGCATAATGAATTTTTTTGAATGTACAGTCATAGTGACAAACAGTTTTGATGGTATTGTGAATATATAAGATAGTATTCTACTATGAAAGTAGAAATTGTATCTGCCATTAATAATATGTGGATCTTCATACTGAAATATACAGAAAAAAACACAGGATTTTAAAACTTCATTATGAAACAATTGTTGCCCATAGCAACAATTGATGGAAACTAATATTTTTAATGAACTAACTAGATAATTAGCTTCTTTGTATGTTCCCCATATCAGAACTACCAACAAGGTCATACATTACCATATAGTGGCTGCTTGTTTGATGACCATCTATTGTGTGGATGACCAAGGAGTAACAATGTGATATGAAGTTTTATTGGATGGTATGGTGTATCTATCTTTTGGTGTATTGGTTAGAGTTCATAAGTTACACGGCTCTAGTATAGCTTTTCATGGTGTAAATGACCCAAATTATTAAACTGACTACAAACCAAGTTTGACAAAATCGGTCACTAGACTTTAAGGTCTCACTACACAGATCACTTCCGGGTGAGAGTTCATTCATCCACTATAGTTCCTAATTGTGACACATGTTATGGTTCACATATTCACTTCTAGGAAATGATGAAGAATTAAAACAATATATGTGTTTAATGGTAATCCTTCTGGCTGTATTTTGCCTATGTTATTTTGTAATATTGTGCATTGACCTTTTGGACATGGGTGTATAGCGCAAGAGACAGCCGGAGTGAATCGGTTAATGAACCACCTGTTCGGACCGGTACTACAGCCATATGTGGTCATATACCAAAAAACTGAGACGGAAATGTTCTCAATTTTGGAGTGAAAATAAATGCTTATATAATGTATGTTCGCAATGGTGTACGTTGTTAGTGCCAACGAGAACCCGTTCTATTGGCAATCTTGATTTGAAGTTGAGCACTTTAACATGGGTTTCAATGGCAGATGAAATTATGTTAATTTATTAACATAATATATGCATTGTCTTTTTTTCTTCTTGGGCATTCCCTAAAATGTACGTCACTAAGGCTCTTATTCCAGAGTAAGCAATTTCACACAAAAACTGTCCAGATGTGTCCCATGCATAAAGCATTTGAGCAACTTTGTGTCAGCCAGCAACTATACCATAACTTCAATATGTTTTAAAATACTGCAAAGCCTCCATCTACTTCATAACTTTTCACGTATAACGCAAATTTCACTATTATTATGATCCCTTGTTATTGAAATAAATGTCGAAGTTGGCAATATTAATACAATTAAAACTATTGCTATACAACCCTTTATGTCTATTGAAAGTACCCATAATATCCTGAATACAACACGTTTTTGTGTTGAGTCAATATGTTCCAACGGGTTAAAATGCCCCATGCATAACACATGAAATATTAACATGACAAATATTTTTTATCTCAATCCTAAAGGAACATATTTAGAAGTTGCATGAATGTAAATTGTTCTGATAAAAGCTAGATAACTGTATTTTAGCTTTGTAAAGATGATACGCGGAATAAAGAACAGCAAAATCAATAATCAACAACTGAAGCCAAAAAGAAGAAAGGAAAAGCTGATGGAAGATAGGATGAAACTGCGTGTTTGCTTAAAGGAATATTCCTGAGTTTGCTGCATTGTACCATGTTTCCGACTAATAAAATATATCTACGATTAAACTTACATGTTACATATATTTTCTTGTTTAGAATATCAGTGCCTGTATATTCAATGTGTTTCTCGTCGTCTTAATATTTGTAAGAAGCCTAAACTGGATTTTGTCATCAAATAATTTCGTACGTACGAAAAAACATATTTTAGGAAATAAAATGAAATTTAACCCAGTACAAATATTAGAACGATCAGAAACACGTTTAATATACAGCCACTACTATTTTATGCAGAAAAATATATTTGATATGTAATTACAATCGTTAAAAAGTCTCTGTTAGTCGATAACATCTTTAAAATTGCAGCAAACTCAGGAATGTGCCTTTAAGAGTAGACAATTGTCGTTTTAGAAATAAGATCATCTCGTGTTCTACCACAGATAATAAATCCAGAAAGAACCCTTATCCCCATCCTGACACCTCACAATCACCTGATTGGTATAACCCCAGACAAGCACAGCATAAAGTGGAAGCTGCATGGATGTCTTCCATCTAAAAACAAAAGCGCCAGTAAGTGTAGCTTTTTGGTTGTGATCAAAGATGTTATTAAATGGTTCTCAATTTTGGAGTGAAAATAAATGCTCTTTAGACAAGAGTCTATATCTCCTGTGTCGTAAAACATGCGAGATGTGGTGATCGACAAAGAGAATGGCACCAAAGTTCCAACACGTTTCCTAAAGACGAGTCTTACGAAACCTTTTTAAAAGTGGACATGGACAAGGTCCATCTGATGGTCTCGGGTCTACCGTTAAGTGTTCGACAATGCATGGATGAATGGATGAATGGATGGGTATTTAACGACACCCCTTTGCGGAAAATACATCGAATACAATGATAAAGAGCCCAACAAGGCCTGCGAGATGCCAAAGACGTCTTTACATTTTGTATCAACGAACTGCTGGATTTAATACCAATGAAAGTTGCGTCCACAAACAGAAGGCAACACAGTCCTTTATATGTTTTGTATACCTGCCGAGGTCAAGGCTGCACCACATCAGGTAATGCACAGACGACTGTCATGTTACTGTGCACATAAACTGTCTGGGTGGAAACTACAAAAACCGCCTTCAGAAAGATGTATCTGGAACAGTAAAGCATGTGAAAATCATTGGTGGAAAACAGGTGAATGGTATCCTTTAGAATCACAGTAAATCAATAGTATTAACTGTCTATACAATCATTATTGAAATGAGTCAAATAGTTTTTTCTTTGATACTATCGAGGCCAGAGAAGTATTATACCGTTGATTACACAGACCATGTCCTGAAATACATCGATGGAAAATGATTGATGAAGTTCCTGGATCAGGTTAGGAGTAGACTAATTAAAATATTAATTGTAAACATTAGATTACCGTTAATAAGATGAGTTAATTTTCAGAACGTGATACACGTCAATTTTCAGATTTTGGAAAGAAAGAAAGAAATGTTTTATTTAACGACGCATTCAACACATTTTATTTACGGTTATATGGCGTCGGACATATGGTTAAGGACCACACAGATATTGAGGGAGGAAACCCGCTGTCGCCACTTCATGGGCTACTCTTTTCGATTAGCAGCAAGGGATCTTTTATATGCACCATTCCACAGACAGGATAGCACATACCACGGCCTTAGATGTACCAGCCGTGGTGCACTGGCTGGAGCGAGAAATAGCCCAATGGGCCCACCGACGGGGATCGATCCCAAATCGACGGCATCAAGCGAGCGCTTTACCACTGGGCTACGTTTCGACCTCAGATTTTGGAGTTAGCAGTGAAGGTTGAAACTGATGTTAGTGCAGATAAATAATACGATAATAAAGTTACTGGCAAAACGTGAACAGGATGTTAAAACTGAGCTTCATGCGATATACACTACAACATGATTCAGTAAAACCTAGTTCTTTTTCTCAAAATGACGTAAGTAAATATATAACGTTTTCGAAATAGATATATAGCCAATGTCCCACGCCTAACGGACACGATATCATTATATGTCATTCTTTCATGGCTTATAATTTCTAAACTAGCATATATTTTTTCATTGTCCAGGTTTAAATTTTATTTGGTATACATCATCCTATATCATTAAGATATTGATGCGTTTCTAATGAACTAGAGTATACAATTATAAATTATTATATTTCAGTTATAATCATTAAAGACATTCCATTGGTCAAACCCTAGCATCACGAATCTGTTAATGTTTGCATGGTCATAGAAATAACATAAAAGAACACGTCATATCTGATGACGTCACTTTATACTGGTACTTTGAATTGACGAGCGTCTGATAGTTCAACAACAGAAAAAAGGTTTTGCACCTGGGTAAAAGTAATAATAGTAATAATAATAAATAAATAGTTATTTCTTTTAGGTTAATCTGAGTATGAACTAAAAACGTTTGAACGGCTTTTAATGCATTTTTAATAAAAGACATGTTTCATATGCAATATTTGCAAGTTGGTCATTTAAATCCTTTGCTGAATTATCAATATTTTAGTACCTGGTTTGGCTGGTCAGACTTGTTCTAAATGGTTTCGTAAGATGAGTTGCCTGAACCCAGAAACATTTGTATCATCATCGTGTTCGCGTTTAAACAGTGTATGTGTTAACAAAGCCCATTGACTGTGTTTTATGAATCACTCTGTTTGTCCTTCATTCAAGTTTTCATTAACTAAAATGATTCCTTTATTTTCGAGCTGAAAGGTTTGATACACACAACCTTGTTGAAAATAAACATGCATATTTGATAGTTTTAACAGAAATATTCTGTAATTTCATCATCTCTCAATAGTAACAGATAAAGCAGTATGAAACATTGAGTTAATTAAATTGATCTATAATTAAAACTACAACAAAAACAAAATGCAGATATCCCCTATAAAAACAAAAAAAACAACACAAAAAACACGATAAACAACCACCAACAATAAAACTCGTTTTCTTAGAGAAAACCCGCTACTTTTTTCCATTAGCAACAAGGTATACATATGTGCAAACACATACATACATACATACATACATACATACATGTGCATGCATGCAGATTGAAAGGCATTTCACAATCAAGTATGACAAAACCCCAATAAAAACAAATAATCACACAAACAAAACGCAACCCCCCCCCCCCAAAAAAAAAAAAAAAAAACCAACAAAAAACCCCAGCCCCAACCACACACACACACACACACACACAAAACCCACGATGGTTTGTAATTGTTTAAAATAAACTATAGGTGTTTGGGTGAGGGGATTGGATTTTTTTGTTTGCCAACTCAAATTACGGGATTACTCGTGCTTTGTTTTTTATTTATAAAATGCTTCTTTATTAAAACATTTTCCTCAAAACTTTCCGTAAATAATTATTGTCTTCAGGTGTCATTTTAAAAACCGCTTGCCTCTGTTCTACTTGATCCAGTATAAAACCTATGGCTGTATACACGCATACAAGCTCTGACTTGAGGTGGGTTACGTCTGCGTTAGCTATTATTTTAACTGCACAACCTGACAGTTCTACGTCAAACGTTTCGACCAAGAACGTGCATGGAGCAGTTCATAAATAGGTCCGTTAAATGGATTCTGTAGAGGACTCATTAATTATGAATTGAAACATGTTGTGTGATAAATGAGAAAAGGTTGTTTTTTAATTTCGTAAATTGTGCTGCAATAGTAATATTAGCGCTAACCAATAATTGTTTATCCAGCACGTTAGAAATCAATGAATTGAAACTTCACATTTGATAGCACGAGGGCGACACTCTAAATAATCGTATTTATCATCCATTAAAGGCTTTTGTAGGAGATATCTCCTGCGATATTCTGCTGGGAGATATTGCTTCTTTTGTTACGTCACTGTATATGTTTTAGCTAGTTTACGAGTGTATTGAAAATGGGTAATAAACATAATACCCAACTCGCTACTCGGCAATACCGTTTACAGTTTATCTTGCACGCGTTGAGTATTCTCTTAGTATGTCTATCTATTCAACCAGCCATGTATATCTGCTTGTTTTTTTTGATAACCTTTACATCTCGACTGAATGTAAAAGTTGTAGCGAGACTAACGGATCGAGATTAACGGCGAGAGCTACAGTAACGGGCAAATAACCTTTGAATCATGACCCCGGACCCTCAGTTAAACGTAGAGTAAACTCAAACAAGGTATTTATGTGTTGGAAAGATGCATACCCGGACCACCAACACATACTGACACTTTAACAAATGAGAAACGCATAATGTTAGAGTTAATAAAAAAAAAACCCATGATTATTCCTGCTAACTGGGGGCAGCCATTTTGTTTCGTTTTTGTGACATCCGGTGGTATAGCTTGGGACGAAGTAACGTCAGCTCCGTCCATCTGCTCTATGCACAACGTAAACAAACGCTCTAATTTACGACAAGGCGCTTCGCTTTCATCAACCTGACTTTTAAACAACATAAATGACATGATAGTATAATAAACTATTTAACTAAATATATTTCAATTTGCATCAATAGAACGAAATGGAGTTATAGTATTATTCTTTGTTAAAAAATCCAAAGAAAAAAAGCAGCATATTATTAGGCCTTATTGGTATGCTATGTTCGAGCAAAAACGACCACTCACGATATCCAAGTGATAATTTTCTTTTCTTTGGGACTACGTAATTGGTTAGTTTTGTGATTTTAGATGGGAAAGTCTACTTAATCAAGGGTTTTACAGAATACGTACCGTAATAAAGCAGGACGGCTGATCGATTACGATTAAAGGGATGTCCGTGCGGTTTACACACAATACCCTGTGATCTTAATAAAGGAGGCACAGTGTCTGGGAACCGTCTAAATATACACCTGTCAATCAGGAACCATAGGTACAGGCCACGGAAAGAAAATTCCAATTAACTAAGAAAACACTCCGATGATTATTTCAGTACGTGGGTTAATTTATGTACAAACCATAATACAGTTATTTCAACACTTTGACAATGGTGGTTTATTTTGTATTAAAAATAATATATAATTGTTGCTGGCTTACTGGGATGACTATTATTACAGATTATTGCGATGCATCCGCAAAAATCAGGTGTGTTTTGTTTCTTCAGTTCGAAGACTAATTCCTGACGTGATACGTTAGCTATTACATAACCACCAACTCGCCAGAGGGCGTATTCACTGAGAAGATACAAAATGGCTGCGCCCGTTATATATAATAGCCGTCACATTTAACCGTTTTATTAATTAACTATACGATTATACTTGTTGATATTAAGCAATAATGTGCATGATATATCGTTGAATATGCATACCAGGTCTAATGCCTTGATTGTCTCTTCCTTTAACAGGCGCCTTCGGCGCTCTTCAATTGCCCCTCCAATAATGTCCACCATGCTACGGGCCTGATATATATATATTATATATTACATATATATTATATATATATATATATATATGTATGTGATGTATGTATGTATGTATGTATGTATGTATGTATGTATGTTATGTATGTGTGTGTGTGTGTGTGTGTGTGGTGTGTGTGTGTGTATGTGTATTGTGTATGTGTATGTATATAAATTATATATATATTAGTATATTATATATATATAATATATATTATACATACATACATACATACATACATACATACATACATACATACATACATACACATACATACATACATACATACATACATACCATATAGATATATATATATATATATATATATATATAATATCTGACATTTTCAGTGCAATCAAAGTATGTGATATTTTTTTCAGATCAACATACTTTAAGAATTTGATAAATTGGCAAAATTATATGTAAATTAGGTCGAGGTCTCGGCACTAGGTTTATTAGGCATTTAAGCAAATGTACTTGGGTGACACTCCATGATTGACGAATGCATTCATAGTCATCAAATAAAAACATTTCAACGGCAATTTGACACTGAAAGCTGTCCAGCGTTCAGAAAACAAAAAACGTTAGGCATAACTTTATTTTGATGTAAGGACATCCAAAATGACGTCATTTCCATTCAAAAATACACCGTTGCACATATTCTTACGTCATTTGAATATCTAGTAATGGCGGACTCGAATTAAAGTTGCGTGCACAGTTTACAAAAACACGTTGTATTAAGCTTGAGCTTATATGATAAAGAGATTATTACCCTCATGTATTTCGGTATCGTCAATATTAGGAATAAAAATAATGTATATTCCTAATATATGATATTGATGATACCGAAAAACACTCTGGTAATAACCCCCCTCTCTCTCTCTCTCTCTCTCTCTCCTCCTCTCTCTCTCTCTCTCTCTTCTCCCTCTCCTCCTCTCTCCTCTCTCTCTCTCCCCTCTCTCTTCCTCTCTCTCTCTCTCTCTATATATATATATATGTATATATATATAGGCCCATATATCAGGTACATTTTGTATATTTGTATATATATATAATATATATAGATATATAATATATATTAGATATATATATATATATTATGTGTGTGTGTGTGGGGTGTGCGTGCGTGTGGTGTGCGTGTGTGTGTGTGCGTCGTTAAACGCTCACGTTTTGTTGGACTTTTGACTTTCTTTATTGCTGTCTCGCCATCCATCCTCTTGTCTAAGCTAGGCCATTACACGCCTCTCTCTCTCTCTCTCATCTCTCTCTCTCCTCTCTCTCTCATCTCTCTCTTCTCTCTCTCTCTCTCTCCTCTCTCTCTGCTCTCTCTATATATATATATACTATATATATATTATATGTATATATATAGGCATATATAGGGTTACATTTGTATCAGTTTGTATATATGTATATATTATATATATATATATGTGTGTGTGTGTGTGTGTGCGTGTGTGTGTGTGCGTGTGTGTTTGCGTGTGTGTGTGTGTGCGTCGTTAAACGCTCACGTTTGTTTTGACTTTCTCTTATTGCTGTCTCGCCATCCATCCTCTGTCTATAGCCACGCCTCTCTCTCTCTCTCTTCTTCTCTCTCTCTCTCTCTCTCTCTCTCTCTCTCTCTCTCTCTCTCTCTCTCTCTCTCTCTCTCTCTCTCTCTCTCTCTCTCTCTCTCTCCTACCTCTCTCTCTGTATGTGTGTGTGTTCGGTTTGACAAAACTAATTATGCAAAACAAAAATAATGATTGTATGAATGTTTAACGAGTTAAAGTTTGTTTGCTTAACGACACAACTAGAGCACATTTATTTATTAATCATCTGCTATTGGATGTCAAACATTTGGTAATTTTGACCTGTAATCTTAGAAAAGAAAACCGATAAATTTGTTCATTAAAAGCAAGAGATCTTTTATATTCACCATCCCACAGCCTTTGATATACCAGTCATCGTGCACTGGCGAATGTTTAACGACACCCAAGCACAAAGGTAGGTATATTACAAATAACACAAGGAGGTATATAAATAGGATTAAATTAAAAATACGAATATTAATGTAAATATATTTTAAAACTTTGTATAAAAATCAAAATGTTTTAAAAATTAAAATTAATTCTAGATGGAATTTAAAAGATTCTAATATATTTCTGCTACCAAATATATCATTTATGTCAGCTTTAGACGTTTATAATCAACCAACCTGTGGCATTTCTCGCTCCAGCCAGTGCACCAAGACTGGTATATCAAAGGCCGTGGTATGTGCTATCCTGTGTATGGGATGGTGAATATAAAAGATCCGTTGCTGCTAATCAAAAGGAGTAGCCCTTGAAATGGCGACAGCGAGTTTCCTCCTTCAATATCTGTGTGGTCCTTGACCATATGTCCGACGGCATATAACCGTAAATAAAATGTGTTGAGTACGTCGTTAAATAAAATATTTCCTTATTTCCTTCCAACATGTGGCGCACAGTCAGTGTACACTGGAGAGACAACAAATAAATCATAAAGTGAGGTGACTTAAATGTGACACACGCAAGATACTTTATTGCCTTATTTCGGGGCGGGAAGTAGCCCAGTCGCACAGCGCTCGCTCGCTGTGCGGTCGGTCTCGGATCGATCCCCGTCGGTGGGCCCATTGGGCTATTTCTCGTTCCAGCCAGTGCACCACGACTGGTATATAAAAGGCCGTGGTACGTACTACCCTGTCTGTGGGATGATGCATATAAAAGATCCCTTGCTACTAATCGAAAAGAGTAGCCCATGAAGTGGCGACAGCGGGTTTCCTGTCTCATTATCTATGTGGTCCTTAACCATATGTTTGACGCCATATAATCGTAAGTAAATAAAATGTGTTGAGTGCGTCGTTAAATGGCTTAATTTATTAGCCATAAACGGACAATTCATAGGAAGGCCGATACTTGACTACATACGCATATATATTTAATAATTTTCATCGAATTTGTCGATAATGTTACACGTATTCTTGGGACATAATATGCACCCTACTGATTTATATTTTAAATTATTTATTAGACATGGAACTAAGCTGGAACACCATTGTAACTGAGCTTACAAAATCAATTTGAAAACAAAACTAAATTAAATGTGAATGCAATGTAGTTAGTAACATCGAATTTGTCATGTCATGTCATGTCATGTCAAATATGAGAAATACATTTTGTGATATTAAAAACACCAAGATGACCATAAACACTTCGAATGTACGGAAATGGAAAAGTAAAGTATGAATTCAGTTATCAAAAACGGCTCTAATAGTTAAAAATATAGTGTTTAAAAACTAGGGTCATGTCATGTCATAGGGTTTTACGTGCACATTCAGAACAAGCTGTTGTAGCGCACGCCCGTCGTGGGCACAAGAGCCGTCCTTGGGCGGCTCCTCCGTCCATGACAGGAAAGGTGGGGGGAGGGGAGAGGAGGGACCGCCTGCACTGGCAGGTGCAAGGGAGCACCAGCTGCCCGATCGAATCGGTAGCAAGCGGGTGGGGGTGGTGGTGGTGCTATGGAATTTTGAATGGAGCCGTTAATGCCAAAGAGAAAAGGGTGCGCAATTTTGATTGAGGAAATTTGGCGCAATTTTGAACGATCGGTCGAAAGGTAAATGGCCGAGCTAATATAGGTTTTGATATTATTGAATCGAGAGTAGCTCGTTAATTATAGACCTCTATGATGCTGGGTGTCTCCCTAGGTTGCCCATCGAATTTGTCGTCTTGCTATGTTTATTTATAATGTCAATAGAAACCCACCATTAGGATCAATATGACAACCACTCCTGCCCTATCCAAAAACAACAACAAAAAGAAACAAAAATAAAAAATAAATATTAGTAAAATAATTTATAAGAGTATTTTATTTCGGCATACCAACCGGCCTCGGCGGTGTCATGGTTAAGCCATCGGATATAAGGCTGGTACTGGCTCCCACCCAGAGTACGTTTTAGCAACTCAATGGGTAGACGTAAGACCACTACACCGACTTCTCTCTCGCTAACCACTAACCCACTGTCCTAGACAGACAGCCCAGATAGCTGAGGTGTGTGTACAGGACAGCGTACGTAAACCTTAATTGGATATAAGCACAGAAATAAGTTGAAATGAAATAAAATACGGCATACCGGCACGCACGATTTACTTTTAGGACCATTGATGATGATGATAACTAGTTTAACGTGCCCATATACCACTAGAGTTTCGAACACGCCCATCCCGAGCCCGACCTCCGATAAGATCGGTGACCTGACTCGGGATGGAGGGGGGGGGGGGGGGGGGGGGTGGTGAAAATGGGCAGAATTTTGAAAATAGCAATTAGTAAAAAAGTTAATAGAATAAATAAAAAAAAAAAAAAAGGTTACAAGCCAAAAATAAAAAGAATTGACTGCTCGGCCGAATATTTATATAATTTGGAGCATTTTAGAAGGACAGTCCAAAATTAAATAAGAGAAAGAAGAGAGGATCGGACTATTTAATAATATTTTTAAAAAAAAAGAAGTAATTTCGACATAACATTTTTGACCATTTATTTTCAGTAAAACATTTATATGAGCTATAAAAGTTAAATACTGTATGTATATATATATATATATATATATATATATATATATATATATATATATTTATATATATATATATATGTATGTATATATATATATATAAATAATAATTTAAAAAAAACCCCACATTGACTATGCATGTTATGTTGTCACATTATTTTGTTGAGAATGCATTACACCTTTTCTTTTAAGGTCATAGTAACCCTTTGGATAGCTAGCACGGGGTGTAGCGTGGTAGTACTAGTGAAGTAGGTCATATGACTGACCGTCCGCGGTTGAACCGTTGGGATTGTCATTTCCCAACCAGTGTCCTGCTTCCCCCCCCCCCACCCGACCCCCACGACGTATATAGAGGGGGGGGGGGGGGTAGATAACTGTGTAACAGGCGAGCTTGTACGAGCCTGTCGCACAGTTATCGAACCGAGCCAAATAACCACAGTATCAAAACGTAGTAACCTGATATCTTTTTTATCATGCAACCCCTTTCAAGTTATATTTTTGTAATATGTTTCAGTAAAAGGCGGTATAGAAACTACTAGTTTTATCCTACAGAAACTACTACCGGAAGTCAGACAATAGCAGGTGCCCGAAAGCATCTTGGCAATGGCATAGCTAGACTAAAAGTTATGTGTTGCAAATTTTAAATAAATTACTTTGATTATAATATAATAATATTATTGCAAAGTCTGTTGCGTCACAACATTACAATTTTTGTACCTTTTTCTGTGAAAATAAACTCGTTTATTTGCGAGTTGAAGAAGATCTACAGCACTGGCTGCTATTGACTGTGGCGTCAGACGCTGTTCCAATGTAAACACGCTTTGCAGGAAGCTAATTGCTTTTTTGTTTCAAAATTTTTAATTCAAAACGCCGGCTATTTCCAAATGGGAGCGAATAATGGAGACTTGAAAAATAAGAGGTAATTTTACGTTACAGGAAGCGTAAATGTTATATTTATTTATGCAGTTCAACAAGTATTGTTGTAAATGGATGTTTGAAAAAAGAGAACGGCCTACCTGAAAATTGAGCAAACACCCGTCATGCGAACAACTCATTTCCTAGTGACGTGATAACACTTCGAATTATCTGGTAGGGGTTATCAGGTCAGTAGGAAGCAATGCTGCATGCTAAAATAGAATAACACTAGAGAACACTCGAGCTAACAACACCCTACCCTGACACTACCATATTTGTTCTGGGATAAATAAACTATTAAAGGGACAGTCCTGAGTTTGCTGCATTGTAAGACGTTTCCGACCAATAAAATATTTCTACGATTAAACTTAAATATTAAATATATTTTCTTGTTTAGAATATCAGTGTCTGTATATTCAATGTGTTTCTTGTCATCTCAATATTTGTAAGAAGTCGAAACTGGATTTTGTCTTCAAATAATTTCGTACGTACGAAAAAACAATATTTTAGGAAATAAGATGAAATTTAGCCTAGTACAAATATTAGAACGATCAGAAACACTTTTAATATACAGCCACTAATATTTTATGCAGAAAAATATGTTTGATATGTGTCACGGGGATCCTATAATACCCGTAACTGAATGAAACACGATTATCCAAATATCTCTCCTAACTGTATATCTATTAGATCTCTCTGTATCGGGCAGTTATACACGCGTGGCTCGTCTAGGTATGATCAGAGATAAGATCTTATATATAAAGTATAAGTAATATAGCACGTTTAGTTCACTAGAAAACACAACAAAAACACAATACACTTTGGAATCTGTATTGATACTACGCTGACAAATGTACTGCCGCAGTAGTTAATTCACACCAACAAATAATAACAACCCAGAACTGATCACTTAATTAGTTAATCTCTAGGTGTCTAGTTTACACAATATTCTAATCACTTCACCGTGACACAACACCCACACGTGTTATAATTGAGAAACGCTTCCAGGGGAACTTAATTAATAAAGGAATTACAACTCTATTCCTAACTGGTTAATTTTTAATTAACCCTTAACTACTCATTCAGTAACCTTGCAATACATAATTAATACTGGTACCTATCACAATAAAGACAATAACCTACAGTTTACCTAGGTCCTCTAGGATCAATCACATCAAGGTTATACAACAGAGCAGAAGTAATATTTACCAAGTCCAAACGGACGCGCTCCCTGGAAGCCTTCCAATATGTTTCTCCCTGATATCTCTAAAACCCTAGCTATTTATTATAAAAATCCCAGTATCGCCTGGGGATACATCGCGGCACCGAATATCTACAAGTGATATTTCCACAGCGACCAAGACGACAATTTTCCTTAGATGGCCAGACTTGCTGACGCCTAGTCGCCAAAATCACGGTCGTAAAACCCGCACTCGCGGAGGTATTACGTAACTACTGGCCACATGACCCCCGCAACTGCGCTGGGTGTGTATTAGGCACAGCTCGACCACGGTCGCGCGGAGGTATTACGTAACAAAGTGCCCACCTGGGCTTAAGTGCATATTGGAACTGCACACGGCCCTCTAAAACAATTAATATCGCCACAGGCGAAAACAAAATTAAGAGCATGTTCCGTCACACACCCCCACCTCAAAAAGGATATTTCCTCTACTCTAGGAATAGGGAAATATACTACATTAAAACAAAAAGTGCGTTAACCGACGCATCCGGGCATTTATAACACATAGTAATAAGGTGACTGCCAGTAATCACACTGAGTCTCTGAGTCCCTGGTATACAAATAAAATATATAAAAACAAAACAGAAATCAAGAATGTCAACACATTATCATAACGTTCAACTTCGGGACAGGGCATCAACGATTACATTGGATGTGCCCTTGATATGTTCAATGGTAATTGGGAATTCTTGCAGAAGAAGACTCCATCTCAAAACTCTCTGGTTAGTGGCTTTCATTCTGTGAATGAAGGTAAGCGGATTATGATCAGTAAAGACCACCACTTGATGCACTGCCGATTTCACGTAGATCTGAAAATGCTTCAGAGCTTGTACCATGGCCAAAGCTTCCTTCTCTATAGTGGAATAGTTCACCTAGTGTTTGTCAAACGTTTTGGAGAAGAAACTTACAGGATGGTCCAGTCCATTTTCGTCTTCCTGAAACAGCACAGCTCCAGCTCCCACGTCACTGGCATCCACAGCTAGCTTGAAAGGCATTCGGTAGTCTGGTGCTGCCATCACGGAAGACGAGGAGAACATCTGCTTGAGACGGTTGAATGACTTCTCGCATTCATGGACCACTGGAACTTCTTTTCCTTCTTTTTCCGTGTCGCACGTTTTCCAGGTTTTCTCCGATAGGCATTCTGTCGAATCGGTGTAGCGTTGGGTTCCAAGCGCACATCCTGGCTTAAGGTATTGGTAACCGTTGGAAGGTCCTGACAAATGGAAACATTGTCTTGTATCAGCGTAGTCAACTTTTCTCGCTGGGAGTTCAAGTCTGCTAGAATCTGGCTGTTGGTTAATTTGATCTCTGCAGTCTTGACGTCATCACAGGAAATTGAGTGACTCTCAGTTTGGACCGGTAACTCTGGAACTATCAGCAGTCTGTCAAAATAACCTTTTAGCAAATTGATGTGGCAATACCTACTTTTCCTAACCCTATCAGAAGTGTTTATCACATACCCTGTCTCATTAACCCGTTTGTGCACAACATAGGGCCCGAAATACCTGTTCTGCAATGAACCCCGTTTAATGGGAAGGTACAGCAGCACTTTATCCCCTGGTTTAAATTCCCGACTCCTAGTCTTCCTATCAAACACTGATTTTATTTTGCTCTGAGCATGGCTCAGTTGCTTCCTAGCCTTCCTATCTCTAACTCTCTTATTCATTAATACTCCCTTGTCCTCAGTTAACAATGTAATGCGAGCTGCCAACAAATTTGGATCAGCCCCCTGCTCTAGGATTAACTCTTGTCTATTACAAGGTAAGTCCCCTCTATCAAACACAACTGGTTCATTTACCCTCTGCGAGAGGTCAACAGGTTCCACCACATTTACTTCCTCAGTTGACTTATCTACCATTTTACTGATAACCTCATCCACTCCAATTTCATGGCTCACACACGTATCAGACAAATCACAAATATCCTTTGGGTCTCGTGCTACCCTTTTGGCCATAGCCCTAGTCATTACACACGCAGGATATCTAATCTCATCAACCTCACTCTCTTCTATTGGAAAAGGACTGTCTTTAATTAACAATTGGTAACATTTCGGCTGACAACACTGACTAGACAAATCATTACCCAACAAAACTCCTATGTTTTCAACAGGCAAGTCCTTTACAACACCCATAATGACTGGTCCCGTCACAAACTTCGAACACAAGAAAACGTTATGTAACCGGACAACCATATTTTCTCCAGTAACTGAGGTTAAAGCCAAACTACGTCCTGTATCTGAATTCTTAATACCAGCTAAACACTCTTGCGTTATCAGTGACTGACTACAGCCTGTATCTCGATAGATTGATATTGCCTTAGGACTCAATTCTTGTTTCACATCACAAACCATACCAGTGGACACATACGGGTTTACTTTCTCTGCCATGGGACTAACCATTAACTCTCTCGCTAGCGGAGCTGACCTCACTAAACCGACCACTTGCGCATTATCGCGTTTCCTTTTAAAACAGTCCCCGACAAGATGGTTATCCTTTTTACAGTAACTGCAATGTGGACGAAAAGTTCGTGCATTGGCTGATAATGCAGGTTTATCCTTACTTTGCCCACCAGGTACATTCCTTGCCTGACTAGCTGACCAACTAGAAGACTCTCCCCGATAGTTACTTTCCCGGGGAAAACCTGGCTGAAATTTCTTCTTATCACCCTGTTGTAAAGAGCTACCCTCTACTGCCTGAGCTTTGTGTATTAACACGTAATCATCTGCCACTATGCCTGCCTCCTCTATCTTTTTGACATCACGATCCTCTAAATGAATACGTAAGCTAACTGGTAATCCATTTTTAATGTCCTGTAAGATCAACAACTCCCGTAACTCGGTATATGACTCTACCTGATGAGACACCACCCATTTATCAAACATCCCTGCCTTCTTAGCCACAAACTCACAATAAGACTGACCCTGCGTTTTTCTCAACTCGCTATACCGTAAACGATAATCCTCAGGTCGTAATTCGTAAGCCCTCAACACTGCAGCCGTAACTAGGTCGTACTGACTTGCTCGCTCATCACTAATTGAATTATAAGCTACACTAGCCTTCCCCTTAAACTTAGACACGGCTAAGCATGTCCACTTAGACTGCGGCCAATTTAGCTGCTTAGCGGCCCGTTCAAAAAGTTGGAAGAACATATCTACCTCCTGATCGTCAAATACAGGCACTGATCTATAAGCCTCCGACGTGTTAAAACCATTTCCTGCCTCCCGTCTAACTTCTTCAGTATTCAACTTTAACTCATGTTCCACTTTTAATTTTGCTAACTGGAATTCTCTATTTCTATCTCTATCTTCTCTATCCCTCTCTCTCTCTCTCTCTCTCTCTCTCTCTCTCTCTCTCTCTCTCTCTCTCTCTCTCTCTCTCTCTCTCTCTCTCTCTCTCTCTCTCTCTCTCTCTCTTCTCTATCTTCTCTCTCCCTCTCTTCTCTTTCTCTCTCTCTCTCTCTCTCTCTCTCTCTCTCTCTCTCTCTCTCTCTCTCTCTCTCTCTCTCTCTCTCTCTCTCTCTCTCTCTCTCTCTCTCTCTCTCTCTCTTCTTTTTCTCTCTCTCTCTCTATCTCTATCTTCTCTCTCTCTATCTAATGCACGTTCCTCTCTTTCGTACTGAAGCTTTTTAAAAGCTAATTGTTGTTCCACACTTAACTCATTTATCTCTATCTCTGGAACAATCTCACTGTCTTCCATAACAGGCCTATCACCAAAAACTTCCTGGATAATAATTGTCTTTATATCACCTAAGGTTTTAGCTGATGTTAACTCAATTTCTCGCTCACCCGCGATTTCAACTAATTCGTCCTTACGTGCTCGCTTAATCTCCACTACACTGAGCGTAGGCCTATCCAGCAAATTCTTATCCATGTTTAGATATGACGCACTTATTATTAATTAATTTTATAGTGAACAACGTTGCTACTTCTAGTTAATTTGTAAAAATAATTTATAAAGCCCCCATTTACAAACTATACTTTTTTAAATATGCATGTCCCGTTTCAGATCCCGGACGAGCGCCCCAATTTTCACTCCTGTCACGGGGATCCTATAATACCTGTAACTGAATGAAACACGATTATCCAAATATCTCTCCTAACTGTATATCTATTAGATCTCTCCGTGTCGGGCAGTTATACCCGCGTGGCTCGTTTAGGTATGATCAGAGATAAGATCTTATATATAAAGTATAAGTAATATAGCACGTTTAGCTCACTAGAAAACACAACAAAAACACAATACACTTTGGAATCTGTATTGATATACTACGCTGACAAATGTACTGCCGCAGTAGTTAATTACCAACAACAAATAATAACAACCCAGAACTGATCACTTAATTAGTTAATCTCTAGGAGTCTAGTTTACACAATATTCTAATCACTTCACCGTGACACAACACCCACACGTGTAATAATTGAGAAACGCTTCCAGGGGAACTTAATTAATAAAGGAATTACAACTCCATTCCTAACTGGTTAATTTTTAATTAACCCTTAACTACTCATTCAGTAACCTTGCAATACATAATTAATACTGGTACCTATCACAATAAAGACAATAACCTATAGTTTACCTAGGTCCTCTGGGATGACTGGTTAAGCTTTATATATATTAGAACAGTGAGCCTACAGTTTACTGCGTCAGATTACCGGCAGCACCGTCTAAATAATATTGGTATAATACAGTATTAAAATATTTAAAGTCACATCAATTACATCAAGGTTATACAACAGAGCAGAAGTAATATTGACCAAGTCCAAACGGACGCGCTCCCTGGAAGCCTTCCAATATGTTTCTCCCTGATATCTCTAAAACCCTAGCTATTTATTATAAAACCCAGTATCGCCTGGGGGTACATCGCGGCACCGAATACCTACAAGTGATATTTCCACAGCGACCAAGACGACAATTTTCCTTAGATGGCCAGACTTGCTGACGCCAAGTCGCCAAAATCACGGTCGTAAAAACCGCACTCGCGGAGGTATTACGTAACTACTGGCCACATGGCCTCCGCAACTGATCCGGGTGTGTATTAGGCACAGCTCGACCACGGTCGCGCGGAGGTATTACGTAACAAAGTGCCCACCTGGGCTTAAGTGCATATTGGAACTGCACACGGCCCTCTAAAACAATTAATATCGCTACAGGCGAAAACAAAATTAAGAGCATGTTCCGTCACAATATGTAATTACAATCGTTAAAAGGTATATGTTAGTCGATAACATCTTAAAAATTACAGCAAAGTCGGGAATGTCCCTTTAAAACACACATACTCACACACACACACACACACACACACACACACACACACACACACACACTCTCTCTCTCTCTCTCTCTCTCTCTCTCTCTCGCTCTCTCTCTCTCTCTCTCTCTCTCTCTCTCTCTCTCTCTCTCTCTCTCTCTCTCTCTCTCTCTCTCTCTCTCTCTCTCTCTCACACACACACACACACACATACATACTTACATTCACACACACACACACACACTCTCTCTCTCTCTCTCTGTCTCTCTCTCCGTCTCTTTTTTTCTCTCTCTCTCTCTCTCTCTCTCTCTCTCTCTCTCTCTCTCTCTCTCTCTCTCTCTCTCACACACACACACACATACACACACACACACACACACACACACACACACACACACACACACACACACCAACCAAAAAGAGAAGGAAAAAAAGAAAAAGAAAGAAAAAGAAAGAACAAAACTAAACAGCTGAAGTTTAAAATGTGCTGCTGAGGTTTTGGTTTGCTTTTCTGAAAAGCCACTAACAGTAAACATTTACAAAGGCATTGTAATAGTCTCAAAGAATCGCGCGAAGACAAATCCGTATTCAGTAATGTAAATGTTGAAATTAATAATTTCGCCGGAAGTACATTTCATCCATTCTTTCTCTTCCATGCGAGATTCCCACCAACTGTTACAAATTCAAAGACGTCAGAAGACAAAACACCACACATAGTGTTATTGTGGAACATGGTTCACTTAAAGTAATAATTGATTACAACTGCCTTTGTGTGATTGTACATAACATTATTATCAATAACTTATATCTTGTGCAATTTCATTTTTTTTTAAAGAAAATCACCGTAATCAATATTAGCTTCCGTTAACGTCTAAATACTGTAGAAGGTTACGATTATTATTTCATGTTCTTATTTTATATAAAGAATATTATAATAGCGACAGAAAAAACAATGTGCCTCAAAACGTGTTTTGTTTCTCTCGCTTTCGTTGTATTTCTTCTTTAAATGTTTTTCTCTTTCTCTTGTAAATTGAAATTTTAACCATAGGAATCGAAATTAATCAAACGATTTTCATAAATAAATATTTCGGTTTTATTTTCGTATTAGTATTATTTATGTATGGCCAGTTTTTGTTGTCATTTTCAAAATGAATTAATGAATGAATGAATGAATGAATGAATGAATGAATGAATGAAAGAATGTTTAACAATACCCCAGCAAAAGACACACATCGGCTTTGGGTGTCAGAAACATTTGGAAAAATAATGAATAGTTATAAAAGATAGTTGATATCTTCAATAACGGTTTCGTTGTGACTCATGGCAACAACAGAAGGAAGGAAGAAAATGTTTTTATTTAACGACACACTCAACACATTTTATTTACGGTTATATGGCATCGGACATATGGTTAAGGACCACACATATATAGTGAGAGAAAACCCGCTGTCTCCACTTAATGGGCTACTCTTTTCGATTAGCAGCAAGGGATCTTTTATACTCACCATCCCACGTACAGGATAGTACATACCACGGCCTTTGTTACACCAGTTGTGGAACACTGGCTGGAATGGGAAATAGCCCAATGGGGCCACCGATGGGGATCGATCCTAAACCGACCGCGCATCAAGCGAGTGCTTCACAACTAGGCTACGTACCGCCCCCGACCCCCTCCCCCGGCCACAACAGAAGCTCACAAAATGTCATATGGCAAAACGGTTTTTTTTTTGTACAGATAGATAAAATGTTTCGTACCATTCTTTTTAAGCTTGTGTTTTTAAACTGTTTATGTCAGTTGTATTAGAAAATGTTAACATTATTGGAAATGGGAATTGATTTGGACTAACATAACCTTAACAGTGCTCTCGTGTCTTCATTCTTTGGGGATTTTTTTCCTTCTCTTTTAAGCGGGACCTAACAAAGTGGTAAAGCGCTTGATTGATGCACGGTCGGTGTGGGATCAATCCCCATCGATGGGCATATTGGGCTATTTCCAGCCGGTTCCAGCCAGTGCACAACAGCTGGTGTAACAAAGACCGTTGTATGTACTATTCTGCCTGTGGGAAAGTATATATAAAAGATCACTTGCTACATCAGGAACGATATAACGGGTTTCCTCTTATGACTACGAGTCAGAGTTACCAAATGTTTGACATCCAATAGCCGATGATTGATTAATCACTGTGATCTACTGGTGTCGTTAAATAAAACCAAATTGTTTTCTTCTCTTGCATCCATAACCTTATTTAAACTGTTTTGTCTTTGTGTAAATTGTGCACACAATGCATTACTATTCTCGATTAACCGTGAACCGGCCTAGTAACGGGAAGTGGTTTCTGCGCACGCGCATTGTAATGTAAGATCGATTTGATAAAATAATGTTTTACCTTGTTCAATTTGTCAAAATCAACTAACAAATGACTTTGACAATGACAGCGGCGTAAAAATTTTGTTTTATTTAGGTTTGTTTAATAGTACATAGAGAATAATACATGAGTGGCCGTTAGATACCATTTTTTTCACAACGAGCTGTTTTAAAATGTATCTAACGAGCGAAAGCGAGTTTGATACGTTTTCAAACAAGGAGTTGTGAGATAAATGGTATCTAACTGACACGAATGTATTATTCTATTTCTTACGTATCCTCAAAATCCAGGTTTTAAGCAAATTTTATCATCATTTCGACTAAATGTTATTTAGGCCTACAGCCGTTGCACTTGTAGCTAACTTACTCGTAACAGACCCATGATTGTCAGGTTACGTATACGTCACAATGCAATCGATTTTCATCGTGTAGTGTTTCATTGGATGTATGGCAGTGGTGACCTGGTCATTACCTAGGAGCAGCCAGTCGTATGTCTTGAAATTGTTAACATATGTACATGTGTAAACAACCATGTGTTATCAAAAATAACGCATTGTGTTATCACCAACGAGTGTGCAAGAAACGACATTTATATAGTGCGTACAGTGCATTGTAGACTGTCGTACATGTATACATTATTCCTTGGTATAAAAATAGTTTGAAAATCTACTTGTCTTTTCCTTATTTATGCACTCTGTTTTGGAAAGGTTTTCTTAATTCAACAAAAGTAGTTTGAAAGAAAGAAAGAAATGTTTTATTTAACGACGCACTCAATACATTTTGTTTACGGTTATATGGCGTCAGACATATGGTTAAGGACCACACAAATATTGAGAGAGGAAACCCGCTGTCGCCACTTCATGGGCTACTCCAAAAGTAGTTTGATGTCAGGTTTCAATTGTATGCAGATTCCTTAAAAACAAGTCATATGTAAATAGACCGGTTTATGGGATAGCCCGGTTCACGATGTTTTTGGATACATAGCTTCAAGAACTGAATTAAGAAGGACTGGTACATCAAAGGCCGTGGTATGTGCTATCCTGTCTATGGAATGGTGCATATAAAAGATCCTTTGCTGCTAATCGAAAAGAGTAGCCCATGAAGTGGCGACAGCGGGTTTCCTCCTTCAATGTCTGTGTGGTCTTTAACCATATGCCCGACGTCATATAACCGTATATAAAATGTGTTGAGTGCGTCGTTAAATAAAACATTTCCTTCCTTCCTTCCCAGCAGAAAACCACAAATCGACTATTGGGTGTCAAACAAAGGTACGGTAAGTACATGGATATGATTATGCGCTGCCTGTCCAGGACACTGAGTTAGTGATTGGTGAGAGAATGAACGAATGAATGAATGAATGAATGTTTAACGACACCCCAGCACGAAAAATACATCGACTGTTGGGTGTCAAACTATGGTAATGGAAACAAACAAGGTGATGATCAACATCAACAGAAAAAATTCAAGATATAAATAAAAACAGTGTAAAGAACTGTGCAAAAATACAAATACAAATATCACAGATAAGATACTGATTTTTTACTCTAAACTTCAATGTTGTGCTGTATTGGCCATTCTCAAAGAGAATGTTACACCCCTGCACCACGGTGAGGTTACAGCACGCGCAGGGGATTAGTGAGAGAAGTCAGTACAATCGCCATCCACCTATCCATTGAGCCATTAAAACCCGCTCCGAGTGGGAACCCAATACCTACCAGTCTTTGAATCCGACATTTTTATTTCCCCCATTTCATTTCGAATTATTTTCCTGCTAATATCCAATTAGGGTTCAAGCACGCTGTGCTAGGCACACACACACCTCAGCTATTTGGCCAGTGAGGTAATTATTAGTTGTTAGTGAGAGAAAAGAGGGTGTAGTGATCTTACACCTACCCACTGAGTCGTTAAAACTGGGGGGAGGGGGGGGGGGGGGAGGAGGGGCGGTACCTGGCTGCGAACCCAGTACCTACCAGCCTTATGTCCAATGGCTTAACCACGACATCACCGAGGCCGGTGAATCCGACATGTTCGCAAGCCAATGTACTGTTCCGTATAACGGAATGATATCTTGGCTTGCAAAGATGTGAATCCAATGCCTTGCTTGACCACTATACCATACATACCGGTACTTAATTTCGTGCTTATTTCCAATTAAGGTTGAAGCACGCTGTCCTGGGCACACACCGCAGCTATCTGGGATGTCTGTTCAGGACAGTGGCTTTGTGGTTGGCTGCTAGTGGTTAGTGAGAGAGAACAGGGTGTAGTTGTCTGACACCTACCCACTGAGTCGTTAAACTGGGTGGGAGCCGATACCAGGAGACGAACCAAGTCCCATTCAGTATTAAACCTAGCCACAATACCACATTTCGTTTTATTTCTACACCCAATGACAACTTTATTATTGCTTAGATAATAAACATACAAACCATATAAGACACTGAACACATAATAATAATATAATAATAAAATCTCACATTTTGCCAGCGGAAGGGAAGCAACTGTGGAATTATAAATGTTATACATACTTATATCCCTTTAAATGTTAAACGAATTAATATATCAATTTTGCAATCTGAAAATTCAGAAGTGTGTGGTGTTATTAGATTTTAAATACATTTCTATCCAGTTTAGGATAGGAAAGAAATATTTGTTAAACGACACTTCAACTGTTACTCCAGGGGCAAGTTCAGCCAGACTAGTTTTTACGCTACACATTAAACTTAATGACCACTTCGGAAACCACCGGCCTCGGTGGCGTCATGGCAAGCCATCGGTCTACAGGCTGGTAGGTACTTGTTTCGGATCCCGGTCGAGGCATGGGATTTTTAATTCAGATACCGGCTCCAAACCCTGAGTGAGTGCTCCGCAAGGCTCAATAGGTAGGTGTAAACCACTTGCACCGACCAGTGTTCCATAACTGGTTCAACAAAGGCCATGGTTTGTGCTATCCTGCCTGTGGGAAGCGCAAATAAAAAATCCCTTGCTGCCTGTCGTAAAAAGAGTAGCCTATGTGGCGACAGCGGGTTTCCTCTAAAAAAAACAGTGTCAGAATGACCATATGTTTGACGTCCAATAGCCGATGATAAGATAAAAAAATCAATATGCTCTAGTGGCGTCGTTAAATAAAACAAACTTTACTTCGGAAACCAGTCAAAATAGTTTGCAAACGTTAGCACCGCTCGCTGTCGCTGAAGACAGGACCAGCCTATTCTCAGCCAGCCGTTTTTCGCTAAACGTTTGAAAACTATATCGATAGGTTTTTAAAGTGGTCATTCGGTTTTATTAATAATGTAGGCTATAGCGTGAAACTCCCCCAGTGTAGCAATGCGTTAGTGACGAACGGTTGGCTGAACTTGTCCCAGTATCCCGGCCATGCAGCTTTTCTCGGCAGGATTAGTCTGTATAGCGGGAATTTCTATAGTTAGGGAAAAAAGGAATGTTTTATTTAATGACGCACTCAACACATTTTATTTACAGTTATATGGCGTCGGACATATGGTTAAGGACCACACCGATATTGAGAGAGGAAACCCGCTGTCTCCACTTTATGAGCTACTCTTCTTTTTTTTCGATTAGCAGCAAGGGATCTTTTATATGCACCATCCCACAGACAGAATGACACATACCACGGCCTTTGATATACCAATCGTGGTGAACTGGCTGGAGCGAGAAATACTATAGTCAGGGAGCACGGGCCCCGGTGTTTTAGTTTGTGGATACTTCGTGAAAGGCTGCCCTGTGTTAAGTAATATCTTCCTTAGCTCGAGTCACCTCCCCCTATTGATACTGATATGTAGAGGAAGGAAGGAACTGTTTTATTTAACGACACACTCAACACATTTTATTTACGGTTATATGGCGTCAGACATATGGTTAAGAACCACACCGATATTGAGAGAGGAAACCCGCCGTCGCCACTTTATGAGCTACTCTTCTCTTTTTTTTCGATATTAGAAGCAAGGGATCTTTTATATGCATCATCCCACAGACAGGATAACACATACCACGGCCTTTGATATACCAGTCATGGTGCACTGGCTGGAGCGAGAAATACTATAGTCAGGGAGCACGCGCCCCGATGTTTTAGTTTGTGGACACTTCGTGCCGTAAAAGGCTGCCCTATGTTAAATAACACCTTCCTTAGCTCGAGTCACCTCCCCTTACTGATATTGATATGAAGGGGTAGGCTAGAGGAACCTCTATGTAATGCTTTGGCAATCGTCGACAACCAAATGGTCGCAAGCTACTGTGTCTAAAATACTTTTTTGTCTAAATCTGGATTATTTTCGAGTTCAGTCATGACATTAAACTTAATGGTGTTAACCAGTACCAACGCCTTCCCCTACATATCAATATCAATAAGGTGGAGGTGACTCGAGCTGAATCTATCTTAGCTCGAGATTCCCGAGGGCAACCTCTTTAATTCACTTTCTTACACACCCGTTGGTGAGAACACCATGCGCTATTTTTGATAACACATGGTTGTTTACACCCCCTGCTCGTGCTGTAACCTCACCGTGGTGCAGGGGTGTAACATTCTCTTTGAGAATGGCCAATACAGCACAAATTGAAATTTTTAGTAATAGTCAATATCTATCTGTGATATTTGTATTTTTGCACAGTTCTTTACACTGTTTTTATTTAAATCTTGAATTTTTATATTGATGTTGATCATCACCTTATTTGTTTGCATTACCATAGTTTGACACCCAATAGCCGATGTATTTTTCGTGCTGGGGTGTCGTTAAACATTCATTCATTCTTTGGTTGTTTACACATGTAGGCCTACGCGTGTTAACAATTTCAAGACATACGACTGGATGCTCCTTGGTGATGACCAGGTCACCAATGTCATATGTCCAATAAAAAACCCAGTACGGTGGAAATCGATTACACTGTGACGTATAGTTAACGTGGTAATCATGTATCTATGACGCGTAAGTCAGCTATAATGAATGAATGAATGAATGAATGAATGTTTAACGACACCCCAGCACGAAAAATACATCCGCTATTGGGTGTCAAACGGTGTGGTGGGGTGGGGTTGGGTTTAAGATTAGTTTTTGCCCTAATTAAACAAAAATGCCCGAATCTGGATAACAGCATTTATCCATATTAGCATTACTACCAAACAGCTATATAGGGTTGCAGACGAATCACTACGCATTTTTACAAGGATTACAACTAATTTTGAGGGAGGAATGATGGAAATACACGGTAAAAAGGTCTCATGTTAGCACATTTTGCCAGAATTTGAGGTTTTTCTCAAGCACTAGGAGGGCAGGTTGCCTCCCCCCTATTCCATGTCTCGTACGCTTATGGCTTCCAAAGCGTGTAAGGCTGCTTATGTCACTACGTCTATGTGTTATTTCTACATTAAATCTGTTTAATCAATGTGTAACTTGTATCATGTTTATATCTTCTTTTAAAAACATTTCGCCTAAAGAGATTTTTTAAAACACCGTGGATCATACCTTGCGATTTATGTACTATATCATGGCTTATGTATCGTGATACGAATAGTATCGTGAGGTAGACGTATCGTATCTTGAGATAGGTGTATCGTGATACGATTCGTATCGTGAGGTTGACGTATCGTGATAGTATCGTATCGTGAGGTAGGCGTATCATGATACGTATCTTATCATGAGGTAGGTGTATCGTGATACGTATCGTATCATGAGATAGACGCATCGTATCGTGAGGTAGGCGTATCGCGATACGTATCTATCGTGAGGTAGGTGTATCGTGATACGTATCGTATCGTGAGGTAGACGTATCGTATCGTTAGGTAGGCGTATCGTATCGTGAGGTAGGTGTATCGTGATACGTATCGTATCATGAGGTAGACGTATCGTATCGTGAGGTAGGCGTATCGTGAGGTAGGTGTATCATGATACATATTGTACCGTGAGGTAGGTGTATCATGATACGTATTGTATCGTGAGGTAGGCGTATTGTGATACGTATCGTATCGTGAGGTAGGTGTATCGTGATACGTATCGTATTGTGAGGTAGACGTATCGTATCGTGAAGTAGGCGTATCGTGATACGTGTTGTATCGTGAGGTTGGTGTACCATGATACGTATCGTATCTTGAGGTAGGCGTATCGTTATACGTATCGTATCGTGAGGTAACCGTATCGTGATACGTTTTGTATCGTGAGGTAGGCGTGTCGTGATACGTATTGTATCGTGAAGTAGGCGTATCGTGATACGTATCTTATCGTGAGGTAGGTGTATCGTGATACGTATCGTATCATGAGATAGACGCATCGTATCGTGAGGTAGGCGTATCGCGATACGTATCTATCGTGAGGTAGGTGTATCGTGATACGTATCGTATCGTGAGGTAGACGTATCGTATCGTTAGGTAGGCGTATCGTATCGTGAGGTAGGTGTATCGTGATACGTATCGTATCATGAGGTAGACGTATCGTATCGTGAGGTAGGCGTATCGTGAGGTAGGTGTATCATGATACATATTGTACCGTGAGGTAGGTGTATCATGATACGTATTGTATCGTGAGGTAGGCGTATTGTGATACGTATCGTATCGTGAGGTAGGTGTATCGTGATACGTATCGTATTGTGAGGTAGACGTATCGTATCGTGAAGTAGGCGTATCGTGATACGTGTTGTATCGTGAGGTTGGTGTACCATGATACGTATCGTATCTTGAGGTAGGCGTATCGTTATACGTATCGTATCGTGAGGTAACCGTATCGTGATACGTTTTGTATCGTGAGGTAGGCGTGTCGTGATACGTATTGTATCGTGAAGTAGGCGTATCGTGATACGTATCGTATCGTGAGGTAGGCGTATCGTGACACGTATCGTATCGTATCGTATCGTGAGGTAGGTGTATCATGATACGTATTGCATTGTGAGGTTGGTGTATCACAATACGTATTGTACCGTGAGGTAGGTGTATCATGATACATCTTGTATCGTGAGGTAGGTGTATCGTGACACGTATCGTATAGTATCGTGAGGTAGGTGTATCATGATACGTATTGCATCGTGAGGTTGGTGTATCATAATACGTATTGTGCCGTGAGGTAGGTGTATCACGATACGTTATGAAGTACATTGTAGGTGTATCGTGACACACCTAGTTTCTGGTTACGGATAACGGATCTCAAATAGTGGATGAATAATAACTAATATATGAACGACAAAACCAATTTTAAAAAATCATATATCTGCACGTCGCATAATAAACGTTGTGTGTTTGTGTGGACTGCCCGTCTTCATGCTGATACAACTTTCTCAATTAGCCTACAGGCGGACTGCCACACCCATGACTGGCTAAATTTAAACCTGCACAAAACAGAACTCGGTGGATATATATACGTAGAGAGCTTTAATGACGTGCACTCATTAATCTAAAACAAACTATGACACTTTATGATATAAATAAAATTATATATACACGTATATGCACATATACATATGTAGACCCGAAAGAGAAACTTGAAAAGCGAAACAACAATAACAAGACAAAATCAAATTAAATATAAATTATCAAACAACAACAGGTGTCATCACACGCCCAAACAAGGACAGAGATAAGAAACAAAGAAAGCAAAACAACAGAAATAATTTGAATGAAAATGTCAGTCACGATAAAGGTACTTTGCCGTCTTAATGAGGTTTTTTTTAAAGAAAACATTAACGATGTTAATCTACTCTCCAGTAATACACCAAAACATAATAAAATGTTAAAATGTGTGTAACAGAAGCCGTAACATATATGCATGACGATTTCGAATCCGCCATTTGCATTTTCAATACCGTATCTCTGATTCCAAAAGACGATGTGGTAGTCATGAGGATATGCAGCCATGATTCACTGTCGGATGCTTTGCATACATAGATGAGCTGATCTTGACCACGATATATGATTTTAACTCCACTGTAAGATGACTTCCACTTTATAGCGCCCACCAATACAGGCGCCAAAAACATTTTGTTAATGTTTCCGTAAACGAAAGACTGAAGGCGTACAACAATATTTCAAGCTAGAAATATATAAAGTTGCAGGCCGAAGTTTTTAAGCACTACGGTATATTTTTTCACTATTAGAGTAGTTTTTGATAACTGAAATCAAAGCATTTTGAATAACCCGCATGTACCTTTGAGAAGTAAAGGTTATGAAGACATGCCTTAATCTAGTTTAGAGGTAGCTCGAGTGCCCTATAGCAGTGGTCTATATATCTACATTAAATATGTTTAAAGAAATTATTTTAGGAAATAAAATTAAATTTAACCTAGTACAAATATTAGAACGATCAGAAACATATTTAATATACAGTCACTAATAGTTTATGCAGAAAAAAATATATGTAATTACAATCGTTAAAAAGTCTCTGTTAGTCGATAACATCTTAAAAATTGCAGCAAACTCAGGAATGTCCTTTTAAGCTACGTTTCACTTTTGTTAAGCTATACAACTGATAGACCACAGCTATGGGACACTCGAGCTATTTTAGAGGGAATTTTCCCGTTTCAACGTCACAAACTCTTTGTTTCACTCTATTGTTTCTGTATCCAAATGTGCTAAATGTTTAGAGAAAGAAAGAACGACGCACACAACACATTTTATTTACGGTTATATGGCGTCAGACATATGGTTAAGAACCACACAGATTTTGAGAGGAAACCCGCTGTCGCCACTACATGGGCTAATCTTTCCGAGTAGCAGCAAGAGATCTTTTATTTTCGCTTCCCACAGGCAGGATAGCACAAACCATGGCCTTTGTTGAACCAGTCGGCCTGAACAGGATAAAGCAGATATCCGACTTCATTAACTAGTTATTATCTTTATCCTGTAGATCATAAAAATTAAGGGGAAAAGCTATTATTTCTGTGATGTCAACCACATTGTGCGATGACCTAGAGGTCAAATGAGTGATTTTGTAATGTATCTATGCGTGTGACGTCACATGGGTGATGTCCAAAGTCATTTCCTTCTAGTAGCAGGATATGACTTTGCTTTATCCGTCATCATATTCTGTCAATAGAAATGGTGGTTGCAGGATAAAATTATTTCGAGGGCGAATTACCTTTAAAGGGACATTCCCGAGTTTGCTGCATTGTAAGATGTTTCCTACTAATAAACTATTTCTACGATTAAACTTACATATTAAATATATTTTCTTGTTTAGAATATCAGTGTCTGTATATTCAATGTGTTTCTGGTCGTCTTAATATTTGTAAGAAGCCCAAACTGGATTTTGTCTTCAAATAATTTCATACGTACGAACAAATCTGTTTTAAGAAATAAAATGAAATTTAACCTGGTACAAATATTAAAACGATCAGAAACACGTTTAATATACAGCCACTAATATTTTATGCAGATAAATACATTTGATATGTAATTACAGTCGTCAAAAAGTCTCTGTTAGTCGATAACATCTTAAAAATTTCAGCAAACTCAGGAATGTCCCTTTAACATTATTTTATTCACCGTTCAGAAACTGCCACTTTTTGTTAACTTATTCACTCATTAACTGTCAGTTGCTATCACTGCACAAGGTCGCGAAACCAAACATAATTAATCGGGATATTTCGCCCAGGCTCGAATTAAGATACTTCAAGTCTTGGATTGTATAGAACTTCTTCACCCATCTGGTATACAAATGAACGGCGTAATTGTTTGACCAGTTGTAGTGACCACCGTACAACTGATTAATACCACCCAAGTCGGGTTTTATGAAACTTTCGTTTTCAATGTGAATTAGTGTAGGGTATATTTTAGCAAGCGTGAACGGAACAAACGTCGAGTGAATCCCCCATTGTTTGGGGTTGTAGGAACGGTAGGTTTTGTACCAGATGTCCAGGAATTTTGCTCCTTTCTCAGAAATGAGCAGAGAATTGCCGAGGTTATTCGAATTCTCGTGTCCCATCACGAACGAGTAATTACGGAAACTGTCGAGCGACTTCAAAACCAGCTGGTCGTTATCAAGGTAGACTCCGCCATATTCTGAAAATGCAAAACAAACACTATACGATGTTGAACGTGTATTGACATTACAATTTGCAGAGGTAAATTCGTTTCCCTCATCAAGTTTTCTTTAAACTTACCAAGACATATTTTCCTATTTAGCAATAATAATAATAATAATAATAATAATAATAAAATAAAATAAAATAAAATAAAATAAAAAATGGATGTTTGACGAAACTCCAGCACAAAAACAGAGATCGGTTATTAGGTAAACCCCCCCCCCCAAACCCCCCCCAAAAAACCAAACAAAACAAAAAAACCAAAAACAATATGGATAAATATATATACCGTTTATGTATTTAATAAATGAAATGTGGAATACATGTTAAAAACAATGGAGGAAATAACGTTTTGTCTAAAATGCACAAATTCAGTATGCATCTTGTTATTAATTCTAAAATTATTAAAAGCTATGTTATTTGCTATTTCCTGAAACATCTTCCAATGTACAATACTTTCAAAATCCAAAGCATAGGGGATATGGATTGTATAAATTTAACCAACAGTGAATGAATGGATGGATGAATGAATGAATGAATGAATGAATGAATGAATGAATGAATGAATGAATGAATGAACGAACGAACGAACGAACGAACGATTGTTGAACGACACTTCAGCACACACACACACACACACACACACACACACACACACACACACACACGCACACACACCCTTAATTGGATTGGATAACATATTAACGTGCCTATATCCAATTAAGGTTCAAGCACGTCCCTCCCGGGCACAATCTCAGACTTAGACAGGAACAGAAGGGGGGGGGGGAGGATGGACAGAATTATGGAATAGCAATTAGTAAAAAAGATATATATATATATATATATATATATATATATATATATATATATATATATATATATATATATATTAATTAAAAAGTTAACAAATACAAATACAATACAAATACCAAGGTAAGTATATCTTAGAATTAAAACTTGCATAGAAATCAAAATGTTTTTAAAACTTTAACATTAATTTTGGGTGGAATGTAAAAGATTCCAAAACATTTCTGTTCCCAAATAATTATATAGTTTCTCATCTGCTCCAGACGATTACACTCCACCAAAATGTGGCGCACAGACAGTGTACACAAACTTAGAATTAAAACGTGCACAGAAATCTAAATGTTTTTAAAACCATAACATTAATTTTGGGTGCAATGTAAAAGATTCCAAAACATTTCTGATGTCAAATAATCATATAGTTTCTTGTCTGCTCCAGATGATTACACTCCACGAGAATGTGGCGCACAGATAGTGTATACAATGTCCTTCAGCTCGACATAATAAATCTCTTCTTCTTTTTTTTAATAACCGCAGCGTTCCAGTCATGATGCCAAGTCGAAATGATATATTGGTTATTATGGTATTTAAAATCACTGTAGAGAACACTGGCATGGGGCAAATTAGAGCACAATTAATTAATCATCGGCTATTGGATGTCAAAGATTTGGTAACTTTGACAGGTAGTCTTGAGAGGAAACCCGCCAATTGTTTCCATTAGCAGCAAGGGGTCTTTTACATGCACTTTCCCCACAGACATGGGGCGGGACGTAGCCCGGTGGTCAGGCGTTCGCTTGATGCACGGTCGCTCTAGGATCGTTCCCCGTCAGTGGGCCTTTTAGGCTATTTCTCTATCCAGCCAGTGCTCCACGACTGGTACATGAAAAGTCGTGGTATGTGTTATTCTGTCTGTAGGATGGTGCATGCAAAAAGAGTTCTTGCTACTAACGGAAAAAATATAGCGATGTATATATATATATATATATATATATATATATATATATATATATATATATATATATATATATATATATAAATCTGGGTATATCTTCTGTAGGTGCAAACATCACAGACAGTGAGACAGTACTCTATAGCAGTCCTGTTTTAATCGCGAGATTTGACGAGACCTTAACAAGATGACATAATGTCTGATACAGTGTTGTACGTGTTGTGCTATAATAGAGCTGGTGATACCAAGTTTCGCCCTATTCGCCTTACAGCCAGAGAGTGTGAACTCCAGTTAGTCGACAACAATACGCTATCTCGTCATTGTTACTCCCCCAACGGGACGCCCAAACACCGACAACACTCATACTCTTGTGACGCCTTTCATAGCCTGTTTGAAATTTATAATAAGTTTCCACTTTTCAGCGGTATAGCGTTTGATGATTTATTTATCGACTGTGTTTGAGGTCATAAATTAAACACCGTCAATGGCAGATGTCGTCCCAGGCAACACTGCCAGGTCTTAATTCAGCCGACACATCACAAACGGAGGCCATCTTGTATGTAACCGATACAAGAGGTTTTACAGGACTGGGTTCGAGTTACAGTGAAGTCTTTGTAACTATGTTATCATCGTGGACTTTGGCTTTACGGTCCGACAGAATACAGTTCTAATCTGGCTTAATCCATACATTACATGCCTGGTTACTCGCTGACAAATGTGCACGTATTTATGATGTCATCAAAGAGTGTGGCTACTCAACGAGATCATCGGCCAATTCATAGTGACGCCGAACTCTCATATAATACATTGAAAGCCAGTTTGTGGATGTATGGGATGCTGCGTTCATGTATTCAGAATCGGAAAAAAAGAGAAGGAAAAATGTTTTATATAACGACGCATTAATCACATTTTATTTACGGTTATATGCGGATATATGGTTAAGGACCACACATATATTGACAGAGGAAACCCGCTGTCGCCACTTCATGGGGTACTCTTTTCGATTAACAGCAAAGGATCTTTTATATGCACTATCCCACAGACATGGTAGCACATACCACGGCCTTTGATGTACCAGTCGTGGTGCACTGGATGGAGCGAAAAATAGCCCAATGGGCCCACCGACGGGGATCGACTCTAAACCGATCGCGCATCAAGCGAGCGCTGTACAACTGGGCTACGTCCCGCCCGTAGAATCGGAAAAGTGCATGTAAATGCATACATTGCTGTACCTATTGAATTAATTTATGTTGTATCTGCACAGTAAGTTCTTTGTATATATGTATGAGAAATGGAAACGATATAAGGGAAGATGATATTTGTTCAGCAAATATCAAAGTACGGCTTAGTTTATTTGAAAAAGGAAGCTTTTATTTTAGACCGCCCATCTAAAATTGGCGCCTAATAAATTAAATTATTAGAATTTATCTTTTGGTAGTTTTATTTCTTTCGATGGCACCTTCAACATGTTTTGCCCCTCATCAGCTCTCTTTTATAAATTATTGAAAATTGACCCCTTTATTTAACTATCTTCTGTCCGACGCCCAGTCACTGGTCCTGTCAGAGACTTGGCATGGTACAGATGTGCCTGAACCTCTTTTGGATATAGCCACTGATCAACATAGTAGCTGATCAACGGCTACTGTAAATGATAAAATATTAGCGTTCTTAAAAATTAGCGAAATCTAAATAAGTGACATATTAGCGACCCTAAACATTGTCGGGAAATAATAATAAAAAATAATAATAATAATAATAAAAAGGTTTAAAGGGGCATTCCTGGCTTTGTAACGATTGTAATAACATATCAAATATATTTTTTCTCCATAAAATATTAGTAGAAACACATTGAATATACAGACACTGATATTCTAAGCAAGAAAATATTTTTAATATGTAAGTTTAATCGTAGAAATGTTTTATAGTCGGAAACATCTTACAATGCAGCAAACTCAGGAATGTCCCTTTAAGTTGTAAGATCAGCTAAAATTTACTTTTGACCAATTTTGATGTCATGCAACTTACAGACAATTTAAATTTAGTAATGTGCATGCTAATTGTTTTGGAATCTTTTAAGTTCCACGGAGAATTAATTTTAAAGTTTTTAAAACAAAGTTTTAGAAGTTCTATACACAGTTTTAAAATATACTTAGCTTGATATCTGTATTGCATTATATACCTTTTCCCACAGCTCTTTACACTGTGGTCTCACATAATTGTATAAATAATACTTTCATATACTTAACTTTCTGACACTCAATAGCCGATTTGTATTTTTGTGCTTGTATCTCGTTAAACATTCATTCATTCATTCATTCATTCATTCATTGCTAACTATTTGGTTTAGGTAACCTAAACCTACACGTGAGAAATAATTCTTATCACAAACAATACAAATACTATAGTTTAAAATATATATACATCATTTTTTCTGTACTTATCTGATCGGTTTCGACGATAACGTCAAATCATCAACGTAAAAAACCCCCGATATTTTGTGAAATGGACTATAGATTGGAATTTAAAGTAATAAAATAAAAAATAATAAAAACACAATTAAACAAATTAAATACACCCTCACCCCAACCCCAATCTGAGATGTATGTATCCATATCTAAAGACGTTGTACACGACGAAAACGTTAAAATACTTCTTACTCCCCTGCGCGTGCTGTAACCTCACCGTGGTGCAGGGGTGTAACATTCTCTTTGAGAATGGCCAATACACCACAAATTCAAATTTTGAGTAAAAGTCAGTATCTATCGGTGATATTTGTGTTTTTACACTGTGTTTTTGTTTAAATCTTGAATTTTTATATTGATGTTGATCATCGCTTTATTTATTTGCATTACCATAGTTTGACACCCATAGCCGATGTATTTTTCATGCTGGGGTGTCGTTAAACATCCATTCATTCTTACTGGGTTTCGTTAATAAGCACATTGATATGACCGACTTTATAACTTTTACGTAGGCCTACTGGAACAGAAGGCGTATAACATAAAATATGATTGCCACATTACTAGTAATCGACTTTTTTGAAGTAAGAAATAGTATAGCAAAAATAAGCGAATGTATGATATAAATTAAGCTAACATTTAGAATAATGGTATATAATATTTCAAATCATTTAATTTTTCATTAATGTACACTCATATTGGGGCCATTATTGCCGTATCGTAGTGTAATGGCGACAAAATGTTCAAAGAGCTCAACCGTTGCAGACTTACAGTTAAGGATGCTAATGGTAAAGACACTTTCAGACAAGAAAGGAAGGAAATTGTCTATTTAACGACGCACTCAACACATTTTATTTACATTTATATGGCGTCGGACATATGGTTGAGGACCACACAGATATTAAGGGAGGAAACCCGCTGTCGCCACTTCATGGGCAACTCTTTTTGATTAGCAGCATGGGATCTTTTATATGCTCTATCCCACAGACAGGATAGCACATACCACGGCCTTTGATATATCAGTCGTGGTGCACTGGCTGGAACAAGACTTTCAGACAAGGTACCTAACATAAGTTCGACCGTAATAGTCCAAACACTTTCATATACCTGACCTTACCAATTAAACGGCCAAGTCCAGTGGTTGAAGCACTTTCAAATATCTTTCCTATTAAACGTCCAGACATAACAATCCAAGAGTTTCAAAATTTAATAGTCTACACATTAAAAGTTCCATATTAAGTTAGCAGTATACCCTATAGCATCTCATCGGGTCAATATTCAAAGTGAATCTAATTTTAAACGTGTATCAGATACTATTGTGCTTGCAACATGTACACCTTTTGTTTGGAACTGTTCCCTTTAAATCAAGAAGTAGCAGCCTAATCCCACGTTTTTTCCTATTTATTTTAAGGGTGAAGGGTTCTAGTATTAATATCTGTGATGTATAAGAAAATTGCATGTAGCAGCTTTGACCATATATGTTACCACTGCTGTTTAATCCCAAGAGTTGTCATTGTATTGCATTTTAAACGTTTGACTGTATTGACCAAAAACACTTTCAATTTATTTATCAATTTAAAAGCAAAAGACCGAAACACAAACACACCTTAAAGTTATACCCTAAGGGATGAAGATCTTAATTTACCCTACCCATTACAAAATACCTCATATACTAGTATCTGTACTGTTTGTCCAGGACTATGGTTTATAAGTGGTTAGTGAGACAGAAGTCGGTGCATTGATCTTACACAAACCCTATTGATCCGCTAAACCTAAATATACTAAGGATTGTGATCCTAATGACTAAAAACCACCAAATATCATACCCGTTAAAAGTTCTATCCTGGCTATGTCCGATTTGTGTTGCACGTAACCAAAACGTTTGCCATATATAGTCTCAGGTGCCTGGCGATGCACGTGCACGATGTTAGGAACGAGCCGAAGCACGTGCTTCCAGTACGGCCCGTGCGGCAGAACATCCGCGTGGACCAGTATGACGCACGGCTTTAGGAACCTCTGGACACTGAGGATACTCAGGAAGCCGAACACGTCCATGACGTTCCTGGAAAACCACACATAGTGCACGACGTTGGGCACCCTGTAGCGTCCGTAACAATGCTGCTGAATGAACAGTCCGAGACAGGGATCCTTGAATGGGACCGAGAAGGGTTGTGAGTCAGAAACAAATTCTGTCTGTCTGGAGTATGATGTGTTGTTGTCACATGTAATGACAAGGCTCTCTCTGGAAACATGCGAAGAGTTGTCCAGGACATCATAGCAGTTTGTGTAGGGTATATGAACACCCCTGGTCTCCCTGGTAATCAAATGCTCGTCCGGGGGAAGTACGCTGTAAGGTTCTGAAAATATACAAGTGATTATTTAAATAGTTTAAAAAAAAAAAAAAAGTAAAGTTTGTTTTATTTAACGACGCCACTAGAGCACATTGATTTTTTACCTTATCATCGACTATTGGACGTCAAACATATGGTCATTCTGACAATGTTTCTAAGAGAAAACCCGCTGTCGCCATATAGGCTACTCTTTTACGACAGGCAGCAAGGGATCTTTTATTTGCGCTTCCCACAGGCAGGATAGCACAAACCACGGCCTTTGTTGAACCAGTTATGGATCACTGGTCGGTGCAAGTGGGTCACACCTACCCACTGAGCCTTGCGGAGCACTCACTCAGGGTTTGGAGTCAGTATCTGGATTAAAAAATCCCATGCCTCGACTGGAATCCGAACCCAGTACCTACCAGCCTGTAGACCGATGGCCGCCGTGGCCGGTAGTTTAAAAAGAAAATATTTAGTTTTATTCTATAAATGAAATGGATACGCAAACAAGCGTTAGGTTTATTAAAGGGACATTCCTGAGTTTGCTGCATTGTAAGATGTTTCCCACTTATAAAATATTTCTACGATTAAACTTACATATTAAATATATTTTCTTGTTTAGAATTTTAGTGTCTGTATATTCAATGTGTTTTTGGTTGTCAAAATTTGTAAGAAGCCCAAATTGGATTTTGTCTTCAAATAATTTCGTACGTACGAAATAAAATATATTTTAGGAAATAAAATGAACTTTAACCTAGTACAAATATTAAAACGATCAGAAACATGTTTAATATACAGCCACTAATACTTTATGCAGAAAAATATATTTGATATTTAATCACAATCGTTAAAAAGTCTCTGTTAGTCGATAACATCTTAAACATTGCAGCAAACTCAGGAATGTCCCTTTAAAATGCCTCTCAACGTGATGACGTTACAATAGGTAAAGTTATCTGAATAGAATAAAAAAAATAGATGTTTAACGACATCCCAGCATGAAAAATACATCTGCTATTGGATGTCAAACTATGGTAAATCCAAACATGAAGTCAAATTTAAACAAACGATAAATATCTCAATGCGTAATTTCGATGAAAAAGATTTTAATTTTGTCACACGCGTGGTTTTTGGGTAATATGTAGTCCATTCAATTTTTTTTTTTTTTTTTTTTTTGTGGGGGGGGGGGGGGGATCTTTTCCCTTACTTTTACCGTCATAGCAAAGACAATACAGGTGTTTAGTGCTTCGACAGTGCTTCGTGAAAGCATGTCGTCATAGCTATGTATCATTATATTATCCAGTAAACTTAGCCTTGTCACAACCAGCCTTAAGAGTGACAGTCCTTCGGATAAACTAGGCACGTCTTTTATTCACGAATCGCCCAACAGATACTAGTATTCATGGGAGTAATCACATTTTTAAACATCTCTTTGACTCTGTCTTGTGCAAATATATTATTATGAATGTGATAACGATTTTATCGTCCTGGTCCAGATTAGGTAATTACTTACCCCCAAAATGCATATTTTGACGATAAACCGTTTTTACTATTCATTTTCCCTTAGCCATTACAGAGTGTATTTTGTTCCTCGTCTCTTTTAGAAGACAACTTCATAATCCAACATTTACATGTATATGATGTAACTTATTGTGTGCTGGTGATATTAAATGAATTACCACAGCCAGACTCAATGTTTCATTCATCGGGTAGTACAGGTCCCTGAAAGATACATTGCAGTCAGCGAAGCGGACGAATCACTGCTGTGTCAAATTTAAACCAAACTTTTATACGTGAATACAGTTTTCATATTTACATACTGAAGATTACTTTGTGCGTAAACTTTAATGCAGTCTAATAAAACAGCTTACCCATCGGTATTGGAACTTCATCATACGAGACACGTACATAGAATTACTTCATTATGTAGATAATTCTCCGTGGTGATGAACCAGTATTATATTGTAGCGCGTGGATTATGAAATTCTTTATAAATATTATATTGCCATTAATGCTGAAATGGTTATTATGCTTCATGGGGCACAGTCACAATGGCGCAGCTGTTCTCATATTGCGTGTTTTCGTTCAACCCCGAGCGCTGCTGACTTTTAACAATGGTCGCGCACCTTTGGCCCACACACGCACGCCAGTCGGCGCTGACCATTAATCATACCTATCAGTGCCATGGCTTTTTCACTGTTCCTCTCACTGGAGCAGTCTAACGCCCCGTGTAGGTGAGATAAATACCCTTTGCTTCAGGAAATACTCAGCATTTGTTGAAGCGTCCTACGCTTTCTTGCGCTCGATAAAGCAAAGGTAGCGACTCGCGTACAGCAGACAATGGGGACAAGCAGGCGTATGTCTTTGCGGAATGTTACTCGAACTCGGCGGTGGTGGTTTGGTGGGTAATGTAAAGATTTGTTTTGGACTGGTTGGTACTGGGTTCGCATCCCGATACCGGACTCATTTCGATTTCATCCTGAGGACTTATGTTGAAATGTTTTCGAGATACTCAATTCGTTATTCAAAATTTTAATTTTATCTATCTTTGATATTTGTAAAAAAAAATTAAAAAATTGCATAGCTCTTTATTTTACATTTTAAGTATACCTATCTAATATTTATTTTTTTGCTTATTTCTATTCCATCCCGAGGACTTGTGTTGAAATGTTTTTGAGAAACTGAATTCGTTATTCTAAATTTTAATTTTACCTATCTGTAATACTAGTATTTGTATTTTTTGCATAGCTCTTTACTCTAAATGTTAAGTATACCTATCTGATATTTGTAGGTTGTGCTTATTTCGATCCTATCCTAATCTTGTGTTGAAATTTCTTCAAGATACTGAATTTGTTATTCTAAATTTTAATTTGATCTATTTGTGATATTTGTATTTTTTGTATAGCTCTTTACACTCTTTTTTCGTTTAACTTTTGTTGAATTTTTATATTAATAATGATCATCACTTCATTCATATATTTACCTTTGTTTGACACCCTTATAGCCGAAGTATTTTTCGTACTGGGGTGTCGTTAAACATTCATTTATTACCGGGTCTCATCTATAGACCATTCAAAACTTTCGCTAGTGATATGCCAAATATCTTAAATTTGTGTAACATGTGGCCAATGGAACTGTGCAGTTTAGATGTCCCATACATCACCATACAGGTATTTATGACTACAATTAGATATGTCATCCATCGAACACAATAAATGTTTTTACTTCACTTCAGTTTTTCTCTTCAAAATATACCTAGCGAAAGTTGAATAGTATATATAGGTTAAGTGGCTCAATAGGGTTGGCTTCCAGCCTCGGTGGTGTCGTGGTTAAGTCTCCCACCCAGAACGAGGGTAGGTGTAAGACTACTACACCGATCCAATCTAATTAAAATTAGCTCCACTATTACATGTGGATCTAACAGCAGCCAGTTGGAGCTCATGTCCACCAATCAAAACCTTACTTGCAGAATCATGCCAGTGATTTGAAAATAATTTGAAAATATTCCGAATTATCCCGAGGGTATACGATATGTTTTATGTGAATTACGAATGCCTTATTTAGACCAGTAGAACTAATTTTAATCGGATTGCTAACAACACTGCGTAGTCTCCAATTTTGTCTGTAAATAATAATTTAAATATTGACCAATCACACTTGCCTTTTATAACGTTATTTGGGAGCATACAAATTCTAAAAATATCGGGCGAGTCTATTTTAGTGGCCGCAGTACAGCGAACCATCCCAATACGTACAGGATGGGTTATCAGTCTTCAATTTTACATTAAAAATTATTTATTTATTTTAAAAAAAAAACCCCACCTAAATCAGTCTTCAGTTTTACATTACAAATTATTTATTTTATAAAATAAAACATGTTTTAAGGCAATCGTAATTCACATGAAACATGTATACCCTCAGGATAATTCGAAATGTTATCAAATTATTTTTAAATCACTGGCATGATTCTGCAAGTAAGGTTTTGATTGGTGGACATGAGCTCCAACTGGCTGCTGTTAGATCCACATGCAATAGTGGAGCTAATTTTAATTAGATTGACACCGATCTCTCTCTCTCTCTCTCTCTCTCTCTCTCTCTCTCTCTCTCTCTCTCTCTCTCTCTCTCTCTCTCTCTCTCTCTCTCTCTCTCTCACTAACCATTAACAACTAACCACTAACCCACTGTCATGGACACACAGCCCAGAAAGCTGAAGACAGCGTGCTTGAATCCTAATTTCATATAAGCACGAAAATAAGTATAAGTGAAATGAAATAGGGTTGGTGTAAAAGTTTGTTTGTTTTGTTTTGTTTATCGACACAACTAGAGCACATTGATTAATTAATCATCGGGTATTCGATGTCAAACATTTGATAATTTTTACTCGTAGTCATCAGAGGAAACCCGCTACATTTTTCCTAATGCAACAAGAGTTTTTTTATATGCAATTTCCCACATACAGGAAAGCACATACCACGATCTTTGTCCAGTTGTAGTGCACTGGTTGGAACGAGAAAACACCCACATCAGTTGAATGGATCCAAGGAGGTGGTTCGATTCTGCGACGCAAGCACCTCAAGCGAGCACTCAACCGACTGAACTAAATACCGCCCAAGGGTTGATGTAAGACCAATGCTCCGACTTCCGTCTTACTAACCACTTATAAAAGGCAGTCCTGGACAGACACTACACATAGATATAAACATGAAAATCAAGCTAAAATGAATGGATGTTAATGGATGGGTGTAGGAATGAATGTATAAGTGAATGGATGAATGAATTAGAATGTTCTGAGATTGAACTATTAATATATATATATATATATATATATATATATATATATATGAGCAATTTTAAGAAATAATATCCTTTTACATGTTTCAATTATTCATCTTCAGAAAGGAACTGCTAAATAACTGCTAAATATGACGTCATACATATTATGACGTTACGGCAGTAGAAGGGGATTGATAATTACTTAATTACGTAATGGTTGCTTTTATCTAACGAAGAGCATTAAGAAGTGGACAAAATTGTTTAATAAAATACATTTATTTTGTCTTTCTTTTCATTTCATAATTTGTATCTATATGATAAAATGGTGAATTTAATATCATTTGTGCCGCACATGTATTTAAATGTGAACTCAAGGGTATGCACCTTGTTTCTGGTTGTTTTATTTGCTGTTTGTGAACGCGTACTCTGGCTCTCAGTTGAGTGGTATGACACACACACACACACACACACACACATATATATATATATATATATATATATATATATATATATATATATATATATATATATGATGGTGTACCTTTTCTATTCCACATGACCGCATATGATGGAGTCTTTCTCTCATCAATTTGATAAATAAACCATTATTTTACACGAACAAACAAAGATGGTTGAAAAGTAACTTCTTTATTTGACCGTTTTACCACAAATAAAGTACATTATCATATTTGTCACGCCTGTTTCATGTAACACTATAAATTAACAAGATAGCTTTTATAATGAAGGTTTTAATAACAAATATCGATCTAAAGCTAACCAACTCGCATTAAAACGACGTCATATATTACCAACGCCCTAATACTCCCAATGTTAAATTCAATGACGTTATAGTCCATGCAAGACAAAGAGAATCTACCACGAATGACTGCTGAAAACAGAGAAATCCCAACCCGAGATATACGACTGTTTGTCTGAAACGAGCCTTGCCGCATAGGCTGATGTCATGGAATGGGTCTGTCTTGCGTGGCTAGGGATGGGATAAATATATATAAGTGTTTGTCTGTAATTCGTCTGCTTAATTCGTAATGCGTTATTCGTAGCAATCATTCTGTATGCAAATATGTTAAGTATATTCTACGTATGCGTCTCCTTAAAGGTACACATATATATGCCTTATTAATTAGGTTCACGTTTACGCATGCGGTTTACGGACAAATGGATTCTGCGCCTTAGACGGACATTTCGGTTCGTCATTATTACAGGACCTGGGTTTGTATGACAGTATGGACAGTTTTCTTCAAAAACAAACTGGCTTTGATCCCCTGAGTAAAATAGTTAGTTTATTTATTGATAAACTGTTCCTGAATCCAGGTTCAACTAATTAACTATTCAGTCGTTTTCAGTGCATAACATCAAGCAATGATTCAGGGTTTTTTCAGGTGAAATTATGAGTGTTATGTCAAACCTATAATGACCAATTATGCATCCCGAGAGCATTAGAACGTTAATAATGATACAAGACCTTTCACACTTCAAACTAAAAACCAATTGTATTGAAATACAAAAGGATTTACGCTTTCTTTGAGAAAGTGCATACTGCCACATCGTTTAATGCCATGTGCCTCGGGTAAGAACGCAAGTTCAAAGACAACTTGTGCAACCATAGACTCATGACAAACTTGCAATATGATACTACATGGATAGAAATATTCTATTTCAAGTATTACATTGCTTCGCGGGATTGCGTCAATGACTTCTGTGTAAAGAGGGCTGGCCTCATGCCTCTTCACGAACCATTGACGCGAACTGCTACCGCCCCCTAGAACGACCTGCTACCGCCCCCTAGCACGACACAGTGTGCTATATTTTAAAGACTGTGAAAGAGGTATAGAAAATATTAGACAGTTTGAGTTATTAGCATACTACTTACATGTACAGTTGCATTACTTTGGTATAGAGATTGAAAAAAAAGGATCCCGAGTCCTTAGCTCTTTTTATAAGTAGCTATTAACGTTGAAGCACATTTTGCAGCAAAGGTGAAGACACTGATTATATTGACGTCATTAACATAAAAAGTGATGTAGTATTGGGTGCAATGAAAAATGAAAAAAAAAGGTTTAGTCACCAAAGGCAATCGGTATTACAGCGTGTGATATATGTGAACAACTTTACGACCTATAAAGTATTTGAACAACGAGCAGCTTACAACTTGTACTAAATAAATGCGAACACTTTTATTTACAACATATAACGCATGTAAGCAACTTTTAACCTAACACGTATGTGATGAACGTAGTCTGTGATATATTTGATAAACGTGCACACTATGACCGATGTGGACAGCTTACAATCTCACTGGGGATAACCGCATGCGGGTAACTGTAGTTACTCGCATCCAAGATGGCGGAGCACGCACATGATGAGTATTAAACAATGTGAATTTCCGTATTTCTAAGCATTACATTCACATTTTAATACAGCGTATCGGCAGTTGGTTTAGTATGAATATATTTTGAATCTATGCACTAAGGATAAGTTGTGTAATTCGGCTGATAATGAAAGCACGAAGTTAGGCATGATGAAGGTAACTTCAAAGCTATGATGTAGGTAACTGTCTAGTCAGCTTCAGATGGGATGTGGGTATCTGACAAAAGGGATGCGGGTAACTGCAATGATGAGCGTAGCTGTAGGATGAGAGTAACTGCTGTAGTTGTCTCTTTATAACTAACGATCGCCATGATATTGTGCGTCTACAAACAGTTAGTAAAACAAAACATTCTTATGTTTTCCCCTTCATTTTCTTTTTTCAGAGTATTACACGTGCTATTTGTGCAATACATTCTCCGCCCGAGCCAATACTATTTTAACACACACCATCAAAATGCACATTGGGGCCATTCAAATATTACGTAACGCACGAGGGGATATAGGTCCAAACCTTATGGGGCGTTACAGGGGGTGGGTGGGTGTATTTAACAGCGTTATGTAGCGCACTGTGTTTTATTATTAGTTCTATTTTCTCCTTTTGTCTTCATAAACGCTCTGTCATGGCGACAATGTTTAATGTAGGGCTAGTTAATTATAGCTAGATGTATACACACTCAATAAGGGTTATAAATCGAGTTGAAATCGATATCTGCGCTTTCCCAAATTGCAAAACAGTACATTAAAATTACATTACACCCATCGCATGACTTGTTTGTGAATAGAAGGGGTGGGGTGGGGTGTTCCAAACGTTATGTAATATTTTGGGGGCGTATGACCCAGCATTATGGAGCGTTACACAGATAATACTAAACGAGTTCCCGTTTGAGACCGTTTATATTACACACGAGTTGTAATATAAACGGTCTCACACGAGAGCGAGTATAGTATTTTATTTATTACACACACACCAATGAACAAAAATTACGTCATGTTGTGGCTACTTCATTTAGCTATTTATCATTGAAACTGTGCATTCCTACACCACGCATCTATCAATGAGGTTTACACAAACAATATTACAAACATATTCAAAGCTAAACTAAATTATTAAAAAATATATTTTGTTAAATTATGCTGCTAACATTAATTATATAGCAAGTATTTTTCCGATTTGAAAATATGAATCGAAAGAACCATCTGCACACTTTTCGATTAACATCTATGCGGAGTTGTACTGTGTGACACCTCATGACCTCTCAAAAGACATATTTTCACATGTGAAGAGACGATAACTATTACATGGGTACCTCTTCCACCGCGGTGTAATAAAGGGGGGTGGGGGTGGGGGGAGGAGGGAGGGTGTCTAATTTGTACATAATAACGTTACGTAAAATTTGAACGGCCCCATTGTGAATAACGGGGGTGGGGGGGGGGGTGGAGGGCGACAAGTGGTGTCTTCGGTTTAATAACAAACATTAGGGCACTAAGGCAAGTTGGAGGGGCACCAAGGCAAACATTTCCTTTAAAAGAGGGACACGAAGTCAACTTACTTTCTATCAAGTTTCTCAGACAATGATCTTGGACTCTAGCCTATGCAATTTGTTGGATATGGATGCCTTGATATGTGTATGGTGGTCATGAATTTGTACTGACAGGACAGTAGTTGGAATGTCTTCTGGTCCTAGCCCGCAGTCACTGCCAACATGCGCTCTGCAATTCCACAGCTAATAACTATATCAATTGGCAAAACTAAGTTTAGTTGAAGCACTCATATCTAAAGATGTTGGACAGCTTCGTACAATTGGCTGCTGCCGAGCTAAGCTCTATTATTATTATTATTATTATTATTATTATTATTATAATTTTAATTCTCCATTGCCGGGGCATTTCGATGTTCAACACAAAATACATAACTGAATGGAAAGCGTGCATGCGTGTGTGAATCGGTAAAATATCGGGAGTATATTTTAATTATAATTTTGATGTAATCTGACATTAAATTTTCGTTTGAGGTAATTGTCTTTTCATCTTTCAGAGTTTGGGTAATATGTTGGACTATTTCAATCTTAACAGTTAATACAAGAAGACTATAAAGACATAAAGCTACATTATAGTATTACAGAATAGAGTATGACATTACCGTCGAGTCATTTCGTCTTATATTCAGATTAAAGTGATCAATCACCCAATTTTGAATTATTTGTGACTTGAACGGCATTCTGCATTCTGACGCGAACTACAGATCTGACAGCAGAAGACATGTTTGTAATGTGCCAAAAAAGTACATCGTATATTTTGGTAAAATGTTTTTTTAACAATTTTTCCACAGATTTTTTTTTTCGATATTTATTTTATTAGTAGCATGCTACTGTAGCATTTACAATATCCGTATTAAACACACACGTGTGTGTGCACCAACACACACACACACACACACACACACACACACACACACACACACACACACTATAACATTTTACTGAGGCAGAAAATATTTATTTTGAGACTATTGTCCTTTTGCGTCAAAAGAGAACCGATTAAAGGGTCACACCCTTGTTACGGCTAGTTGTTAACCATTACGGCGTTGTTTTTCGCTATTAAACCCATTTTTTCACAAATAAAATTGCATTTTACTTACCGTTTATTATTTAGAATATACATTTCCATTCACCTGAAGTGTTTTTTGGTAATCCTGGTAATCCTGGTGTTTGTAATACCACAAAATGCATTTTTCGTATGTCTGAAAAACGGACGCACATTTGAGAAAAAACCGTTGAGCAGACAAGATCTAATCTATTTTTAGACGGGATATTTCCATTTCAATGTCACAGACGTTGATATACCACGTGACCGTTATCATTTTGGTTCGGTTTGTTTTCTCGTGCACGGTTCGCGCAATCAACATCCGATTTGTTGTTGTTCATTTGTGAGATTTTTCTTCACAGTTCGTGAACATTTTCAGTAACAATAAAGTTCAGACAAGTAAGTATCTCAATACAAAACGTTACAAACCCTTAAAACCAATAATGTTGCTAAGTCCTACGATATCTGGAGAGGGGATACAACCAGGACAAAACAGTTGGAACATGTCCAGGAGAGGTGAAAAGAACGCACCCCAAGTCTGTGAAATTTGTTGTGACGTAGGCATTGTTGTGCTTCGAGCGACATCTACCGGTGACATCAGAATACAAACTTTCAAAATTAGTTCAAGCAATTGGGACATGGGGATTCCCATGGTATTTATCGATATAAAACCTGCTTTTTCACTCGATTTGATAAAATCGTGATCTAAGTGTGTTACAGGTTTGTAGATTAACCAAATTATAATTTATTTTTGCTGGATGAAACTAGGGTGTGCGGCTTTAATTGGCATGCAACTTCATAATAAATAAAGATAAAATTCATATAAAACAAAATTAATTTATTAAGTTTTAAACCCATACCATCTCAAATAAATTTCTTCTTTTTTTTTCCTTCTTTTTTTTTGGTGAGGGGGGGGGGGGAGTTCAGTATAAATTAAAAAGAAAATTCTTTACAAATTACCATCAAACTGCATGGTTAAATCTTCTTTTCGAATATAGGTTTTAACACAGTTGGTAGAACATCCAGGGTAATCTGAACGACAAAACCGTAATACTACGTGATCAGGGCCGAATATCTGCACAATGCAGTCGAATGGGCATTTGGCAAAGTAGTGGGCGTTTCCATGGATGCCTAGTGCCTCGTCTACAGGAGAACAGCCACTCCCGATGAAATCCTTTACTGTAAATTTCATCCCTCTTGTATCACCACAAATATGACTGCCAATCCCAGACTAGTTTACTAAAGCACGAGCAGTTCTACCTTTAGTCTCTTTGTACTGCATTATATTTTACTTCATAGACAATGCAAGTCAAGGTGCATACTTTGACTGTTCTAGTATTTTGTCTTCACCACTGTATTAAAAATTATATTTAATCTGTACATAATTTAACGGTAATTTGTAAATTCATTCCGCTATTTAATCTTCAGTTTTGTCATTAATAGATGATAATATATGGAGAATTAAAAATTTTCAATGTTAAATTTCTGTTTAAAATGTTTGTTTTTTAAATACAAATTCAAACATTTTAACTTTCCGAAATATCTCTCTCTATCGGCTTGTAAATCCTGACACTGGTTTCGTAATATCAGTAAGACACACAAGCTCAGATAATAATTTCTATAAAAATTGCCCATGAGAATCATTGTACCAATTTTCGGGATTATCTTATCAAAATTATAAAAGATAGGCTTTGATTCAAATTTGCATTTAAATTTGTAAAAAAAAAAAAATTAAACTTAAAAATGTACATAATATAAAATAAGAAATATTCTGTGATTGATCTAGTTAATTAAACATTTATTTACTTTTAAAATTAAATTTGTACAAAAAACAATTAATAAGAACTGTTCTAATATTGTCAACAAAATTAATATTGGGCCAGTAAATATTTTCAACATTTTTCTTTATGATACAAAATGCATTTGGTTTTTGGTTTTGGTTTACAAAGTTTACAGTTTGTCCATAAATATTGGTAAAAATGTACTCAGACGAAGTTAGATAATCATTAGTGATCAAAACGTGCTAACATATTATAACTCTAGCAAAACTTATCAAAAATCTATTGGCCCATAATTTTATTGAGTATACATTTTAGATGGGGTTTTTAAAAATAAATGAACATGCATGATTATGCGATTTACTGAGGTATGAGCTAAACACACAAATATTTTAATTAATAACACACCCTTCTAGTTGCCATATCTTGAAACACGGTCGTTTAATAGTATATTAAAATATCGAATTGAATGTCGTGTATTTTTAAAAGGGTTTTGTGTCGGCGTTGAATAAATCTATTTGAAAGAATACGTTTTGATTAATACCAGGAGGAACTTGGAGGGGACAGGGGGAGCAACATAACCCACACTTTCATTCGATCATATATCTTTGACTTACAACCCCAAAAATCAGAGTTATCTTTATGCTGGATCGTCGTTTACTATAGAGCACAGAGAAAGGGTCCATGGGGGCCCGGAAGCTTATCCACTGACAATGAGTCAATTTCTTCAACTGCTGTATACATGAACGTACAGTGCAATGCATAACAATTACATGTGAAATTTATGAATTTAAGATGGTACGTTTTGTATCTTTATTACCTGTTGAAGAAGGTATACTCGGTCTGTCAAGTGTCCTGTTACACAATAAAGTTAATACGAATATGGTATTTTGTTTTACATTATATAAAATATGTTCTGTATCAAACTTTCTAATTTTAATATTAAACACATATACTTATGTATGTGATTATTTGTAACCGTAATATGTTTTCATGTGAAATCATTCATTAGAATGGATGGATTTTAAATTATGTTCCTAGCTAATTTATTCTGCATATTATATGTACATTTTTATAAAACAATTAAAATAATAAAATAAATGTTATGCAAGTTTATATCTACTTTTGAGCCTGTCCGTGTTATGTGGCCCTATTTTATTAACAGAAAAATCTTGAATAAAAATTAAACAAGAGATGATCTTGTGTTCTTATTGTTATTTACGTTTTATTTATGTGCCAACACACATTTGCTCAGAACATAGGAGAATATAGACTGGCGCTTTTTTTGTTGATCGCTGCATTATTTGTTTTCCTGAACGCTATATTGTATAAGTGAAACACTTAGATTGTTTAACGAGTCTATTACCCTAGAAATAAATATGATAGTGTCAGGGATGGGGCCCTGATATCACTACCTTACATTATGTTATAACAAATGTTTCTATAAAATACGTAATACAGATGTATAAGATAAATATAGCATATTACAACAGTACTAATATACATGGATATATTAATTCATAAATTTCTTTAAATGGGGTTAATAATGGAAACTTGAAATAAAAGAAAAAGAATTAAAGAATAGAAGAAAGGACAAAAGAGAGAAAAAGAAACGACGAAACAGAGTAAACTTAGAGTTAGTGCATTTTGTGTTGTCAGAAATTTATCTAGAACAATATATTGACATGCCTTATTCCTAGGAGTTTTGGCCAAGGTGTCCAATAGTCCTTATATTTTTTTTTAATTGTCAATTAATATGTAGTATATATTTTTCAATTTGTATTTTATCTTTCAAAAAATTTAAAAGAGCATATACGTTAGGTTCCTGTTTTTGCATTTTCCTTCTATACAACAGAAATATATATATATTTTATAATATATATATATATATATAAATATATATATATTTTATATATATATATATATATATATATATATAAAATATTTTACATTAATAATATGTTAATTAACAAATAGTATTATAGGGTGGTTTTTTTGCTATTTATGATTCCAAACAAAACTGTTTGTTTATCAAATTGTATGTGTTCTTCTTTGTCCTGGCTCCACTGTTCAATTTCTTTCAATACATCTAAGACTTTGGAAAAGTCATTTTTAGAAATGTGTTAACGCAAATATGTATACAATTGTGTGAAAGTTTGTAACAAAATCTGTATTATTTTATGTATTACAATATAACAGATGGCATATACTATATGTATATGGTTATAATAAAGAGTATATTGGGCTTATTTATAGATACTAAATAAATAAATACTGAATGTTTTATTTTAATGTCTCATAAAATAGGAAAATGCCCTCAATACCAGTGTGATAAATAATCACTTTTCGTAAATACAAAATACATATGTCTTATCTTTGCATTATTGTAATATTATAGCTATGAGTGCAACCCGTTTTGAACTATATCATTATATATTAGTGTATGTCTCAAATAACTATTATGTGTTAGCTTGTTTTAAATATGTTTTAATGAATACATAAAAAGACGAGATAAGGCAATACGAACGGTATTCAGTAATAAAGTCACCAGGCCAAAATACATGAGAAAACCCCCCAACTTTGTCGCATTCGTGTGGTTACTTATAGGGAATCATCACTTTATATTCTTATTACAGACACATGGTATAGAAAGATTGATAAAGTAAATAGCAGTAGGCCATTTATATATAATGACACCAGGTTGACAAAACATAGAAGGTGGTACATGTGAATGTTTATCAATAAAAGAAAGAAAGAAAAAGTTATTTTTAAGTCGGTGTCCTTTTTACACAAGTACATAGAGCTGAACTTTAATAATAATAATTAAAAAAAAAATAATAAAAAATAAAAAATAAAAAATCTTTCCACCAAAAGTGCATCATCTTTGTATTCATGAAATGTATTGTTAAATTTACCAGTGTCTACTGCTAATCCAAAATTATTGTATCTAAACATTCGAGTTCATAAAAAGTGACTAGAAATGCAAATTAATATATATATGTGTGTGTGTGTGTGTGTGTGTGTGTGTGTGTGTGTGTCTTTGTACGTGCGTTTACCCGTGCGCTTGCGTAAGACACATGTACGTCTGTTGGTACGGTTTGTAACTAATTGTAATCTTGCTCACCTTTACGGCATATCAACGGCGACGGATTTACAGTCATAACGAAGAGGGTGACAAGGAGCTGCATCAGCAGTATGGACAAAACTACCACTGCTCTCTGAAAACATCGTCGCGCCTTCCGCATGCTTCATCAACAATCCTGCTTATTGAACAAACAATCCTTCGAATTTGGTCCTTCCGTTCTGTGGTGGTGGTGGTGGTGGTTGCGACATGTTGATTTGGCAGATCAGAATAGCGAGTAGAGTTATTCCTTCAAACAGTATTTTTTGTCTGTGACGAAGTATAACATCATCCATTTTTTAATAATAATAATTTTTCCCCTCCATTTTTTCATAAGAATGGTTGGGTATGTTTAAACATTTCACTCGTACAGTAGAGCAATTCAGGATTATTAATCAATCAATCAAGTTTTATATACGCGGTCGGTTTTCACATTTCCCCAACAACAAGACGGCGTGGACTGCGTGTGTGTAATTTATTTTTTCAAGTTCAAGTTATTTATTTAAACATGCCCATCTAGGATAGTGAACCCAGCCACTGTGTTCTGTCCGATGGATATCCGTGTATATGTTTAGCTAGGCCGGCAGGACGTCTATTTAGCTATCTTTACAAGTTCTTAATTGGCTTTAAGCGATTCGTCGTAAATGACAGGTCGGTGGCTGCTTTCAAGTCTCTAGTCACGCCTCCCTTATTCATTGATAAACTTCTCGCTGAACCCCGCAAACATTGAACAAAGTTAGAAGACTGCACACACTATGGATAAGAACCAAGAGTAGCAAACTAAAAAAAAAAAAAGTAATAAAAAAACCCACCACACCCAAAAGTTAATATTTACTAACATGAATACTTCTCTCCCCAAGGTCAATAAACATTAATTAATCCATTCATTCCGTCCCCTAGGAGGGCGAGGGCGAGAGCGAGAGCGAGCGAGAGAGAGAGAGAGAGAGACAGAGAGAGAGACAGAGAGAGAGAGAAAGAGAGAGAGAGAGAGAGAGAGAGAGAGAGAGAGAGAGAGAGAGAGAGAGAGAGAGAGAGAGAGAGAGAGAGAGAGAGAGAGAGAGAGAGAGAGAGAGAGAGAGAGAGAGAGAGAGAGAGAGAGAGAGACAGACAGACAGACAGACAGACAGACAGAGATGCAGAAAGAGAGTAGGAGTGAGGGGGCAATACTAAAAAAAATATTTATGAAAAATAAATAGAAAAATAAAAAAATAAAAAAATCATATTCGTCGAATTTTGCGTAGTTTAATTTTTTTTTTTTAAACGTGTGTTCGCGCGCTTAAAACATGAAAATATCAGAAAATTCCGGGAAAGAAAAACTTCATTAGGTTGGTCGCTCTGATTCGAAAGGGTAAGTAATCAATGCTCATGCTTAAAAATGACCGCACAAGGACAGACCTACACAAGTTTAAACGAAACGACACGAGTCCTTGTATGGCCAAAAAATAAATAAAATAGGTGTGTTTCCGATTGCATCCCCCCAAAAATTAGGGTAGGTAGGTAGGTGTTTTTTTTTTTTTTTTTTTTATATTGAATACTATCATAATAATAATAATAATAATAATAATAATAATAATAATAATAATAATAATTATTTATCATCATTATCATTATTGTTATTGTTGTTGTCGTTGTTGTAGTAGTAGTAGTAGTAGTAGTAGTAGTAGTAGTATTGGTATGCACTGTTTGTGTATTTCCTTAAATTAATGGGACATTTGTATTAATTTCGTTGTTCTTAATTTAAATACTTTATAAAAACATTTGAGATGCATTAATAATAAGACCTGTTGATTTAAGTGAAGACGAGAATTAAGCTGAATTGATACGATTATATTTAATCGAAATAACCTGTACCTAGGCTATGTTCGTACATTCGGTTACTTCCGTGACCGACCAAGCTGTTCGGTGGTAGCTAATCAGGGGAAGGAACTCTATTACAAAAGCTTTTCCATAATTTCTCGATGTTTTTGGGAAGGGAATTACATGTGCAAAATGTATCGTATAATACTACGTAAACAATGTGCAAGGAAGGAAATACTCTTGTTTGGTGATGTTGTCCTCTTTTATTTTTACTTCTTTTTTTTTCTTTTTTTGTTTTTTTTAATTATTATTATTATTAAAAAAAAAATTCAGTTTAAGAGAAAAAAAATTAGGGTCGGGGGGGGGGGTAAAACTAGGGACGGTCGGTCGACCGGAAACACACCTATTTTTTTGTTTGGGCTAAGCATAGCCTTTACTGGCTAGTTTGCCAGGACTCATTACATCGTTATGTTTCTGAAGTTAAACATCAAATATTCTGGACATGATGTCAAGTATATCGTCGCTGAACTAAGTAAACCTCGAACCATTTTGTTTAATATCGCGTCTCGATTAGCGACGCACATTTCAGAGATCGTCACACAGATATGAAACATTAAACTGTTGTTGCTAAATCTATTTCTTAGATATCATCAAAAACCAGGTTTTAAGAACATTTTAACATCTTTATCGACTAAAAGATATTTACAATCCTTTGCACTTGTAGCTGATGTACGCGTCACAGACACATGATTGTCAGGTTAACTACACGTCACAGTGTAATCGATTTCCACCCTGCTGTTTTTTTATTGGACGTATAACATTGGTGATCTGGACATCACCTAGGAGCAGCCAGTCGTATGTCTTGAAATTGTTAACACACATACGTGTGTAAACAGTTATGTCTTATCAACAATAACGCATGGTGTTCTCACCAACGGGTGTGTAAGAATCAATTTTCGATTGACTAGAAATATCGCTAATAAAGATTTTGAAAACAATGTTCCCTAACGTCGCATGTGCATTTGTTATGTTTAACAAGAGACAAAAAAACAACAAAAAACCCAACAACAAAAAAAAAACCCTGTTTAACCAATGGCTCTTAAGAACTATAACATAAAGAATAATAAAACTATTTTAAACTGATGAACACATGACTGGTATGCATATTCAACGATATATAATGCACATTATTGCTTAATATCAACAAGTATGTTATTATATTTAATTAATAAAATGGTTAAATGTGACGATTATTAAATATAACGGGCGCAGCCATTTTGTTCCATTCCAGTCAATACGCCCTCTGGCGAGCTGGTGGTTACGTAATACTTAACGCGTAACGTCAGGAATGAGTCTTAGAACTAGAGAAACAAATCTACCTGGTTTTTGCGGGATGATAAAATAGTCATGCATTGCAATGTTCTGTAATAATATACATCCCAGTAAGCCAGCAATAAGTATATATTATGTTTCAATACAAAATAAACCAATATTGTCAAAGTGGCTACACAACAAGTCGAAATAAATACATCATGTTTTGTCTATGCATTAACATACACACTGAAATGATACACGGGGTGTTTTCTTAGTTAATTGGTCTATGCTGTTAGTTTCCTCTACCCGTGATTCCTGATTGGCAGGTGTGTATTTGAGTGGTAACCAGATGAGCCAATTAATTGACGTTGTCTAGACACAAAAATACGTATCGGTATTGTGTAATATTACCTGTCGCCCCTAAAATAGAAATGGACATGGTTTATTACTTTAAACAGTTCTGTAAAACTATTGATTAAGCAGACTGTCCCGTCTAAAACCACATAACTGACAAATTACGTAGTCCCAAAGAAAAGAACATTATCACTTGGGTATCGTGGGTTGTCGTTTTTGCTCCAACGTAGCATACCAATAGGTTTAATAGTGTACATTTTTCCTTCGGATTATTTAACAGGGAAAAATACTATAACTCCATTTCGTTCCGTTAATGCAACTTGAAATATATTTAGTTAAATAGTTTATTATCTTATCACGTCATTTATGTTGTTTTACAAGTCAGGTTGACCAAAAAGAAGCGCCTTGTCGAAAATTACTGCTTTTGTTTACACTGTGCATACAGGATTTGGTCAGTCCTGAGCTGACGTCACTTCGCCCCAAGCTAGCTGTACCGGACGCCTCGAAAAGAAAAGAAAATGGCTGCCCCCAGTTAGCAGGAATAATCACTTTTTTTATTAACACTAAAATTACGCGTCTTTCATTTGTTAAAGTGTCAGTATGTGTTGGTGGTCCGGTTATGCATCTTTTCAACACACAAGGCTCATGTTTTAGTTTACTCTCCCTTTAATTATTTTTCCATTTAATATGGCCAGTAGGCCTACATTATTGTCCAAATTACCTGGATACTTAAGCCTAATCATGTAATATAACATACTTCCAGTCTCAATTGTATCTACTTGTGTATTTGTACTCACTTTTATTAAAGGGACATTCCTGAGTTTGCTGCAATGTTTATAGATGTTATCGACAAATAAAATATTTCTACGACTAAACTTACATATTAAATATATTTTCTTGTTTAGAATATTAGTGGCTGTATATTAAACGTGTTTCTGATCGTTCTAATATTTGTACTAGGTTAATTTTCATTTTATTTCCTAAAAGATATTTTTTCGTACGTACGAAATTATTTGAAGACAAAATCCAGTTTGGGCTTCTTACAAATATTAAGACGATCAGAAACACATTGAATATACAGACACTGATATTCTAAACAAGAAAATATATTTAATATGTAAGTTTGATCGTAGAAATATTTTATTTGTCGGAAACATCTTACAATGCAGCAAACTCAGGAATGTCCCTTTAATAATTAAGTGAGAACATTGCCTGGTGTTCATTGCTGGACCAGGAATCCTTTATTATAATTACTAAAATAACACCTCTTGCGCAAGTCTGCTGCTACCCTAACTTGGAATCCCCCATTATTATATACATGCATAGTGTTAATATTTTCCAACGTCTTAATGTAAGTCCCAGGCTTAATTTAAGATAAAATGTTATCTTCTGCAACGTGGTATTATATATATATATATATATATATATATATATATATATATATATATATATATATATATATATATATATATATATATATATATATATTATATATATATATTATATATATATAACAAAATTACATTTTGAAAAAATATAATAATAAAACTACTACCAACAGTTCAGTTATTTAATAATTACATGTTTCAGCATATTGCCTTTTTCAAATTAACAATAAGACGACGTAACGTCATCCTGACGTCATTCTCATCCTGACGTCATTGAGACAAACAGATTATTTTTTATACACTCATTTCCATTATTGTAATATTGTTTTATCAATTTGTACAGGATCTGCGTAGATACAACAGTAGTCTAAAAACAGCAGGTTAATGCATTGAAAAGTAGCCGTCAAAATATGATCCGTATTTAAGCATATATATATATATATATATATATATATATATATATATATATATATATATATATATATATATATATATATATATATATATGCTTAAATACGGTACATCCGGTACACTTCTTTTCTGGCGTTGTTGCTTATCTTTGACCACTAGTTGATTACATAATATGTACATATGCAATACAGACACTTTCATTACTAAAACTTTACCGTTACCTGATAGAAAACGTTGAACATATGAGAGGGATAAAAAAACAAAAACAAAAAAACCCATGTGGTACCGGTATGTCCCGTAGATGAAGTTCGATAAGAAATTAGGCCCAGATCTTAAATTAAGAAGTTGGAAAAAACCCACGTTACACTATAACAAAGACTAAAGGTGCAAGTTAGGATAGTAATGGAGTACGTAATGATTGTCGTTTCATGACAACTTTGGTCACATGCAAAACATGTTTCAATATCAGATTGCCAGTTATTAATTCGATTTTTAATTGAGAAGGGGCAATTCATACATGCAGTCTACACACCTCATGAGTTTCCTAGTTGAAAACAAAAGAAGAGGAGAGTGTTTCCGACGCCTATTAACATAATAACATAACTGTTCGTGTAACTGTAAGGTTATTTTAATGAATAGATGACATTTACTTCATGTGTCATTTCTTCTTAAATTAGCTACGGTTTCTTGCCGCAGCGAGTGAAGGCACATTACAGTTTTTATATTATCGAGTTATTCAAAATAATTATATAATATTGATTAATTGGAAGGTGTTTTATTTGTATTATTATTATTGCTATTTTATCACACAACGAAATATGACCATGATTATAATGCATCTTTAATTCTACTACATTTAACCGTTTTTACAACCTGTGGGAGGTTCCAGGTGAAAAATATGATCCGAATTTATATGACATATGTAGATATTTGTTAGCAATTAATTTCAAATACATTTTATTTCGATTTATTTATTACATTTTACTGTAATATTTCATGCTTTTAAACATTTCTCTTTTCTTTTGGTTGGCATAATGTATGGAACTACATTTATTTGCAAAAGGTATAACATTACAACGGTGGTTCTTCGGCGACCTGTCAGCTGACCTAATTCATTGTGTGTGTCACAGGCAAGGCAATCGGTTTTGTGAATTTAAACAAACTAATTTTTTTTTAAAAATTTTTAATGTGTGGATAATAAAAAATATATCACACTCGAGCGAGAATCGCAAGAAAATTATGAAACATGTTTGAGAATTATATTATTCCCCGAGAATGAGGGGAATAACACAATTCCCAAACTCGTTTTAGTCATATTTTAAAGGGTATTTCACTGTTTAAAAATCACATACTCATGTTTCACTCAATTGTAACTTTATCCAAATGTGTTACAGGTTTGTAAATTAATTAAACTTAGTGTTACTTTTCATGGGCTGAAATTAGGGTCTGTCTCTTTAATGGACAACAACTGTATTAGTTTAAACTACGATTGTCTGGTGTAATAAGATGGTTAGGGCCTGTCTCTTAAATGGACAACAACTGTATTAGTTTAAACTAGGATTGTCTGGTGTAATAAGATGGTTAGGGTCTGTCCCTTTAATGGACAACAACTGTATTAGTTTAAACTAGGATTGTCTGGTGTAATAAGATGGTTAGGGCCTGTCTCTTCAATGGACAACAACTGTATTAGTTTAAACTAGGATTGTCTGGTGTAATAAGATGGTTAGGGCCTGTCTCTTTAATGCACAACAACTGTATTAGTTTAAACTAGGATTGTCTGGTGTAATAAGATGGTTAGGGTCTGTCTCTTTAATGGACAACAACTGTATTAGTTTAAACTAGGATTGTCTGGTGTAATAAGATGGTTAGGGCCTGTCTCTTCAATGGACAACCACTGTATTAGTTTAAACTAGGATTGTCTGGTGTAATAAGATGGTTAGGGTCTGTCTCTTTAATGAACAACAACTGTATTAGTTTAAACTAGGATTGTCTGGTGTAATAAGATGGTTAGGGCCTGTCTCTTCAATGGACAACCACTGTATTAGTTTAAACTAGGATTGTCTGGTGTAATAAGATGGTTAGGGTCTGTCTCTTTAATGGACAACAACTGTATTAGTTTAAACTAGGATTGTCTGGTGTAATAAGATGGTTAGGGTCTGTCTCATTAATGGACAACAACTGTATTAGTTTAAACTAGGATTGTCTGGTGTAATAAGATGGTTAGGGCCTGTCCCTTTAATGGACAACAACTGTATTAGTTTAAACTAGGATTGTCTGGTGTAATAAGATGGTTAGGGCCTGTCCCTTCAATGGACAACAACTGTATTAGTTTAAACTAGGATTGTCTGGTGTAATAAGATGGTTAGGGTCTGTCCCTTTAATGGACAACAACTGTATTAGTTTAAACTAGGATTGTCTGGTGTAACAAGATGGTTAGGGTCTGTCTCTTTAATGGACAACAACTGTATTAGTTTAAACTAGGATTGTCTGGTGTAATAAGATGGTTAGGGCCTGTCCCTTTAATGGACAACAACTGTATTAGTTTAAACTAGGATTGTCTGGTGTAATAAGATGGTTAGGGCCTGTCCCTTTAATGGACAACAACTGTATTAGTTTAAACTAGGATTGTCTGGTGTAATAAGATGGTTAGGGTCTGTCCCTTTAATGGACAACAACTGTATTAGTTTAAACTAGGATTGTCTGGTGTAACAAGATGGTTAGGGTCTGTCTCTTTAATGGACAACAACTGTATTAGTTTAAACTAGGATTGTCTGGTGTAATAAGATGGTTAGGGCCTGTCCCTTTAATGGACAACAACTGTATTAGTTTAAACTAGGATTGTCTGGTGTAATAAGATGGTTAGGGTTTGTCTCTTTAATGGACAACAACTGTATTAGTTTAAACTAGGATTGTCTGGTGTAATAAGATGGTTAGGGCCTGTCCCTTCAATGGACAACAACTGTATTAGTTTAAACTAGGATTGTCTGGTGTAATAAGATGGTTTAGGCCTGTCCCTTCAATGGACAACAACTGTATTAGTTTAAACTAGGATTGTCTGGTGTAATAAGATGGTTAGGCCTGTCCCTTCAATGGACAACAACTGTATTAGTTTAAACTAGGATTGTCTGGTGTAATAAGATGGTTAGGGCCTGTCTCTTTAATGGACAACAACTGTATTAGTTTAAACTAGGATTGTCTGGTGTAATAAGATGGTTAGGGCCTGTCTCTTCAATGGACAACAACTGTATTAGTTTAAACTAGGATTGTCTGGTGTAACAAGATGGTTAGGGTCTGTCCCTTCAATGGACAACAACTGTATTAGTTTAAACTAGGATTGTCTGGTGTAACAAGATGGTTAGGGTCTGTCTCTTTAATGGACAACAACTGTATTAGTTTAAACTAGGATTGTCTGGTGTAATAAGATGGTTAGGGCCTGTCTCTTTAATGGACAACAACTGTATTAGTTTAAACTAGGATTGTCTGGTGTAATAAGATGGTTAGGGCCTGTCTCTTTAATGAACAACAACTGTATTAGTTTAAACTAGGATTGTCTGGTGTAATAAGATGGTTAGGGTCTGTCTCTTTAATGAACAACAACTGTATTAGTTTAAACTAGGATTGTCTGGTGTAATAAGATGGTTAGGGCCTGTCTCTTTAATGGACAACAACTGTATTAGTTTAAACTAGGATTGTCTGGTGTAATAAGATGGTTAGGGCCTGTCTCTTCAATGGACAACAACTGTATTAGTTTAAACTAGGATTGTCTGGTGTAATAAGATGGTTAGGGTCTGTCTCTTTAATGGACAACAACTGTATTAGTTTAAACTAGGATTGTCTGGTGTAATAAGATGGTTAGGGCCTGTCCCTTTAATGGACAACAACTGTATTAGTTTAAACTAGGGTTGTCTGGTGTAATAAGATGGTTAGGGCTTGTCTCTTTAATGGACAACAACTGTATTAGTTTAAACTAGGATTGCCTGGTGTAATAAGATGGTTAGGGTCTGTCTCTTTAATGGACAACAACTGTATTAGTTTAAACTTGGATTGTCTGGTGTAATAAGATGGTTATGGCCTGTCTCTTTAATGGACAACAACTGTATTAGTTTAAACTAGGATTGTCTGGTGTAATAAGATGGTTAGGGCCTGTCTCTTTAATGGACAACAACTGTATTAGTTTAAACTAGGATTGTCTGGTGTAATAAGATGGTTAGGGCCTGTCCCTTTAAAGCACTGATTTGATGTGCACTCCACAACGTCGACAACTTCCAACGGGAGAAGATGTATTTTCTTTAACTAAATTTAAAGAAAAACGTACAAAATATCTACTAAGTCATAATTAATTTTGTTTAGTATATAATTCAACGAAAACGGCTATTCTGTGCCTATTAATTCGAGATGCCGATTTAAAATTTAAAATAAACAACGTGACTGGTTTCAGGATGGCTATCTTCAAAAGATTTATTGAAGCTGACAACTGACGTAGCTGGAAATGATTAACAATGGCCGGTATTTTGATGTCTAAAGTACTGTAAGTGATATGAAAAAAATGTCTCTGAAAGGAAACCCGTGTCCCGTTTAATATGGTGTGTTTAGGTTCTGCATGGACAGGTAGGGAGAAGTGAAAAGTAGAGATTGGAGCCGACAGCCAGAGGAAACGGCAGCACACGAAAGGAAACACTTCAAAGAAATGAAAACACTGCCATCAAACGTTAACTCGGGTCCAAGAGGAACGTGGAATGTGAGCAGCAGAGAATTCACAAAAGCCCGCGGAAAGAATAAAACTGCAGTTGCATGGTCTTCAGGCAGAATACGTACGTCCAGATATGTTAACATCCACCTAAATTATCTTTTGTTATAATTACTGGGCTTCGACCATTTAATGGACACAGAGATTGCGGGGGTGGGATGTAACTCCGCGACAGGGCGTTCAAAGTTTGTTAGCTGTCCTGTGAATTTTAATCAATTTATATGTGATGACAGGGCTAGATTGTGCTATGTGTTAAAAACTGTCATCATTTTAGACGACTATAGGGTCGTTGCGTACGGTGTCTAAAATGCATGTAGAGTTTTTTTTCATCTGATGTCGTACACTTTTAATTGTATGTTGCGGAGAATGTACGAGGAGGTGTGGTATCGTGAACAAATAATTTTAAGAGCCACATTTGAGTTTTTATTGTGGCTATTAATTGGCAATAAATTATTTGAGAAATTCGCGTCAAAATCATGGTGCTAATAGTATCCTCCATTGTGATAGCGGGTTCTTCTTGTTTTCGAAAGCAAGTGTCATTATTATCTAAGTATATACATGTACATACTTAAAGGGACATTCCTGAGTTTGCTACATTGTAAGATGTTTCCGACTAATAAAATATTTCTACGATTAAACTTACATATTAAATATATTTTCTTGTTGAAAATATCATTGTCTGTATATTCAATGTGTTTCTGGTCGACTTTATATTTGTAAGAAATCCAAAAACGATTTTCTCTTCAAATAGTTTCGTATGTAGAAAAAAAAATATTTTAGGAAATAAAATGAAATTTAACCTAGTACAAATATTAGAACGATCAGAAACACGTTTAATATACAGCCACTAATATATTATGCAGAAAAATGTATTTGATATGTAATTACAATCGTTAAAAAGTCTCTGTTAGTCGATAACATCTTAAACATTGCAGCAAACTCAGGAATGTTTCTTTAATGAAATATGTACTACATGTACTATGACATTATTTCCCATCTTATTCGCATATGACCCATGGTGGTCTAGAACAAAATGTATCAGTGACTACAGAATGGACAGTATTGGTTAAAGGCACATACTCTGCCCCAGGGCCTCGACAAATACCGATTAACACAGACTCGGTTGGTATTTTCCATTGTTAATTGTTTCGACTTGTTGTGTAGCCACTTTAACAATGGTATTTTATTTTGTATTAAAAAATAATATAGATATATATATATAATATTTTATTGATATACTTATTGCTGGCTTACTGGGATGTGTATTATTACAGAACATTGCAATGTATGACTATTTATTATCCCGCAAAAACCAGGTAGATTGTGTTTCTCTAGTTCTAAGGCTCATTCCTGACGTTACGCGTTAAGTATTACGTAACCACCAGCTCGCCAGAGGGCGTACTCACCGAGATGGTACAAAATGGCTGCGCCCGTTATATATAATAGCCGTCACATTTAACCGTTTTATTAATTAACTATACGATTATACGTATTGATATTAAGCAATAATGTGCATTATATATCGTTGAATATGCATACCAGGCCAAATGCCTTAATTGTCCTCTCCTTTAAAACACACTTATGACAAATCCTTTCTCTCTATATTTTACGTGCACAGAACATTTTGTTAAGTTAAAAATAGTGTGAAAGACAAACATTACGAAAACCGAATTGCAAACAAAATATGCACAACTATGCTAAACTCTGCACTTTTAAAATCACTTTGCCGAAATGCCCCACGGCATAGTACCGCATTGTTTTGTTCAGACGAACGGGCGCAAGACACTGTTCATTGTTCACATCCCCACAGATGATAGCACCCGGTCCTAGTCTGTGATTTTGTCAGCATGAACACTCATGTCGCCATTGTGTCTGGTTTCTTTGCTTTAATCGGCCATATATTATGATTTTGTAAAAAATGGTACTTTTCCCTTTATATATGATGTATCCTGCAGTCTAAAAATGTGGTTGGCGGAAAGGAGTTTGTATGGCATTGTCATCGACTGATACGGTTGTATTACCCAATGATTCAACCGGCAATTTATGCAATATACTCGACGTTTCGTGATTATTGCGCATGATTGCATGCACAGGAGTAAGCCGCTCCTGCAAGGCAATGCACACTATGATGAATAAATGGTGTGGTGATTATCTCAGAGTGGATATAGAGAGATCATCAGGGGAAATCCCAACCCCTGTCAATTTAATATGATGCTACGTTTCTAAATGGCACACGTGCGTAAAATTGGTAAGGACAAAAAAAAAACCGCCACCAAAACCCCCCAACCAACAACAACCCAAACAAAACATAACTAGTTCAAGTTATAACGCATTAAGTACAGGTGTTTTTTCATCACTATGTAATTTTCGTATATCAAATTATAGAATATGTTTTGTATTTCACATGATGAAATATATTTTGTATATCACATTATGGACTATTTTTCGAGATTAATCTTCTGTGAGTACATGACATGATATATTACCGTTTAAAAATGCAATAAAACAAGTATTTTAGTTTACAAATTTAGCTTTTCAAATATTGGAAATGTGAAGACAAAAATTAATGATGTTTTTGTTTTAAAGGGACATTCTTGAGTTTGCTGCATTGTAAGATGTTTTCGACTAATAAAATAGTTCTACGATTAAATTTACATATTAAATATATTTTCTTGTGTAGAATATAAGTGTCTGTATATTCAGTGTGTTTCTGGTCGTCTTAATATTTGTAAGAAGCCCTTAGTCTTGACTTAAAAGACTTACTATTTATATCGAAGCCGATCCTGTGCCCAGTGTACAGAGTGGAGATTCTGCCGTTGTGGTAAAGACTTCTGATGTGCAGGTTTCCGCTGTGTATGTGATACCGCACTAGTGTAGAACACAACAAAACAACATTTAAAGGCACATTCCTGAGTTTGCTCCATTGTAAGATGTTTCCGACTAATAAAATATTTCTACAATTAAACTTACATATTAAATATATTTTCTTGTGTAGAATATCAGTGTCTGTATATTCAATGTGTTTCTGGTCGTCTTAATATTTGTAAGAAGCCCAAACTGGATATTGTCTTCAAATAATTTCGTATTTTAGGAAATAAAATAAAATTTAACCTAGTACAAATATTAGAACGATCAGAAACACGTTTAATATACAGCCACGGATTTTTATGCAGTAAAATATATTTAATATGGAATTACAATCGTTAAAAAGTCTTTGTTAGTCAATAGCATCGTAAAAATTGCAGCAAACTCATGAATGTCCCTTTAATGTTTGGCATATTATATTTGTGTTACTGTAACATCATACAATCTAAATGTTTGAAAATTAATGTACTCCACCCCAGAACGGTACATAGCAAACATCGGAGGGTGCGCATCAAACAAAGGTTAATTTCAATGTTTTAAAAATAGTTTGGTTTTTATAAATATACTTACCTTGATATTCGTGTTGTATTGTGCTTTTACAAGCAGCTCTTTAAAACGTTTGTGCTGGGGTGTCGTTAAACACTCATTCATTCATTCATTCATTCATTCATTACATATATATATATATATATATATATATATATATATATATATATATATATATATATATATACATACACACACACACACATACATACATACACACATACATACATATATATATATATATATATATATGTGTGTGTGTGTGTGTGTGTGTGTGTGTGTGTGTGTGTGTACAATGAAAAGCCGAGTGGGCATTTGGCAAAATAGTTGTTGATTCCATGAATCTCTATCTAGTGCCTTGTCTATAGGAGGACAGCCACTCCTGAGGAGATCCTTTACAATATATTCATTTCATTTCATTTCAACTTATTTTCGTGCTTATATCCAGTTATGGTTCAAGCACGCTGTCCTGGGCACACCTCGGCTATCTAGGCTATCTGTCTAGGACAGTGGGTTAGTTGTTAGTTGGTTAGTGAGAAAGAAGAGAGTGTAGTGGTCTGACCCCTACCCATTGAGCCCTTAAAAACTCGCTCTGGGTTGGAGCCGGTACCGGGTTGCGAACCCTGTACCTACCAGCCTGTAGTCGGATGGCTTAACAGCTGCGCCAACTGATGCCGGTTATATTCTTTTGACCACCACACCGAGGACTAATTATAGATATACCTGATCTAATTGCACCACATTTATCTTATCGAATTTGCTTTTGTGTAATCAACATAAGCATAACCGAATTTTGTGTCTACCAAAATATAATGCACTGTCTGTAATCACAATCCTTGTCTAAAATAACAATATTTTAAAGGCAACCTATTATATACTGTTGACATATTATTGCAGTTTAAAACCATATTGTTTTTCTGTGCCAATCTCCGATGTCGCCGCGTATAGTTAAATTATCTGTAGCGAAGATAACCGTAAAAAATATATAGGCGCGACTAATAAAGCCAGCTTATTTAACTGTAACTGATACAAGACTACTTATAATAAAGTCTTAGACACGAAATCCACTATGACATACAATGCGTCTTGTCTCTCACCAAGCACTTAATAAACCCGAGTTTTTGATAACGCGATACAGTTTACTTGCTGACACGTGTCCCGGGTAATTTAATTATATCTTGTCAGGCGGACAAACATAAAGACCATAGTGTTACAGATTGTCATATTATTTGCACACCATCATCTGTTTTTTTCACAATATAAATTCTTATTCCCGATAATGTTAAAGGGACATACCCTAGTTTTTAAACACTAAAGCATATTTTCGACTATTATAGCCGTTTTTGACAACTGAAATCATACTTTACTTAGATTTTGTGGTTTACATTATCAATTTCCGTACATTCGAAGTGTTTTTGGTCATCCTGGAGTTTTTAATATCACAAAATGCATTTCTCATATTTTTAAAAACGCACGTGCGTCTGAGAAGTAACAGTTAAGAAGGCGAGTTTTAGTCTATTTTTAGAGGGTATTTCACCATTTCAAGGTCACTGAATTGTAACTTTATGCAAATGTGTTACAGGTTTGTAGATTAATTAAACTTAACGTTAATTTTCACAGGTTGAAACTAGGGTCTGTCCCTTTAAAATAATTTTGGCAAAACTTCTATATATACTTACATCTCCTTATTTTAAAAGTGAACAAAACAGGGCCGGGGGGGGGGGGCATAGAGGGAGGGGAAATTGCCCCTCTAGTACTGGAGCAAAACCTCAAATTCGGGCAAAAATTACACAGACAGACACATTTTTTTATTTACGTGTCACCTTGTGTACAGATTAAAATAAGAACAAGAGTTCAACAGTAATAATACAGTAATACAGGAATACAAGTACACAATCCACTCCTATGGAGTTATGAGACACTTTAAAACTACTAAAAGACTATCAAACACATTTAAAAAGTATTGTATTTACAAGAAGTAAAACTAAAACCCCTAAAATAGTTATATGTCTATATGTATATATATATATATATATATATAAATGACGTAATAAAATAAAATGGCAACTTTTGGCTGTAATTTTAACAATATGCCGGTGGCTTAAAAGTACTGACATTTTTTCTTTATCTGAAAGGTTATTAAAGTTTACTACAGCAGCTACTGCCTTTAAAAAAAAAAAAAAGGATCTACTCTAATGTCATCATAAAGAGGACAGTCAATAAGAACATGTTCTTCAGGTAGTACTAAACCAAATAACTTCCGGCTGGGTCAAAGTTCGAGGTGCACCCAACGTTTGATAGAGAGGCGAACACCACAAGTCCTGTGATTGGTGATAAATGTGAGTGTGTTGGTTGTAAAAAAAAATAGTTTCGTCTGGGTAAAAATAAAATATGCAATTTTATTTCATCTAATACCACTGAGTCAATTAGCATTGTGCTTGAAACATGTATGGGGTACCTGTAAAAAAAAGTACTCGAATTTTTTGCAGAACTAGGGTAGTTAGAGACGCTACCCGTTATCTCAGAAATGAGCAGCTTGACCCCCATTTTTTTCTGATTTACTTTAAGGGTGAAGGTTGGTAGTATTTATATCTGTGGCATTTATGTCGATTGATACTTGCAGTTAGGAGTTTTAGCCACACATTACTATTGTCGTCTAAGGGATTTGATTTGGTAGTATACATCCTGTACTAAATTATGTACTTTTGGTTTCACAGCAATTGCCATGTAATCCTTTTGCATAGTCGTCTGTTTAATTCATTTGTTAGAAATCGCTTATCTTTAGATGAGATCGTTATTTGAAGTAACCACATCGCGTCTTCTGTCTTCTCTATAATCACTAATCCGGGCACCAGTTAATTTAGGAATCTTTTTGCACTACAGACTGACGAGCACCAGGTTAGGTCTCGTGCACTGGACAACGTGGGAAAACGCGATCCGATACTTATCGAGTACTTGTGTTTTGTAGTACTAAACCAAATAACTTCTGGCTGGGTCAACGTTCGAGGTGCACCCAACTTTTGATAGAGAAGTGAACACCACAAGTCCTATGACTGGTGATAAATATGAGTGTGTTGGTTGTAACAAAAAATAGTTTCATCTGGGCAAAAATATGTGTGCAATTTTATTTCATCTAGTACCACTTTGTCAAGTAGTCTTGTGCTTGAAACATGTATGGGGTACCTATTAAAAAAGTACTCGAATTTTGTGTGGAACTAGGGTAGTCATAAACGCTACCCGTTATCTCAGAAATGAGCAGTTGACCCCCAGTTTTGTCTGATTCACTTTAAGGGTGATAGTATTTATATCCATGGCGTTTATGTCGATTGATACTTGCAGGTAGGTGTTTTAGTCACACGTTACTATTGTCGTCTATGGGATTTGATTTGGTAGTATACACCCTTCAGATTCTACATAATTAAGACCGTTAAAACAGGTTATTTTGTGAATCTCCAAATGTTCATATCTACCCGTTTCTAACCTTAAAGGCGCGGTACCACTACGAAACATTGATAACGCACGTCGATACGACATAGGCATCGGAGTAGTAACATCAAATTCAGTGGTAAAACCATGTTTAAAAGTTCTGTAAGTACGGAGTTTATTTCCGCCATTTTTTTCTAGTAGACGTGTCACGTTCCAAAACATTTGTCCATTAAATTTCAAAACCATCTAATACTTTTCTTTTCGTTTCTGTTATTGAAATTGGATTATTAAAACGATTCATTGTATTATTAAAACCCAGAACACCAAATTTTCTGTGAAATCTAAAATGCCAGTGTTTACAATGTGAACCTGGTGTATTGTTCGACCATTCATAAACACTAAATTAATCCTATTAAAATTAAGTTTGAGTTTTCTACACCAATGCCTTGCTATAGCTACTGATTGTCTTACACAGTTATTCACAGACACAAATATTCGGGGAAAATGTGCTAACCTGAGAATCTTTCACCATGTATTTCCATGATTCTAATCTCAAAATTAGTTGTAATCCATGTAAAAATGCGTAGCGACTCGTTTGTAACTCTATATAGCTGTTTGGTATTAATACTAATATGAATAAATGTTGTTATCCAGATTCGGGCATTTTTGTTTAATTCGGGGAAAAGCCAATTTGACACCCCCCCCCCCCCCCCCCCCCCCCTTACACAAATGGAAGCCCGTACGCCTTTGCCGTGTTTGAACCTTCAAGTGTGAATTACATGGCATGTAAGGGATTTAAAGATTTGTTTGTGCAAAAAATCACGGTTGCATGTTTAATGGTGTGCTATACTAGTTTCCTAATCTAGTGTACCTAATATAACAATAGTAGATTAATAAAAATATTCGAATTTATTGGAAATAGAAAATAATATTTGAAGAAATAATCATACTTCTTTTAATTCATAATACTACCAGCTTTTACTCAGTGAATATCTGACGGTGGCACGTGGACGTATAACAGAAAGTCCCCCATTTCACGCTTGGAGGGTATATAATCTGAACAGAGTTATTCCCCATGAGAAGGGGGTTTTTTTTGTTGCTTTTTTTGGACATTACAAACATAGATGATGATGAGATGAATGGTGAAGCCGCAGTATTTCTATTTCGGTATGGGACTACTTTACAGGTCCGTGCTCCACGCTTGCTGTCAGTTGAGCTATCTCGGTATTACTCGAGCCCAGGGTACACGGAACCTGCAGTGCATGCCGGGTAATCATCCCCCATGTGGGGTCATAAACTTGGGAGACACACCCATAATCGCACCCGTGAAGTGGGTGAAACTCGGTGTATGTGGCCTTACACCTACCCATTGAGCCTAGCGGTGCACTCACTTTGGGTTGGAGCCAGTACTGGCATGAAACATTCCCCATTGCCTCAGATGGGATACGAACCCAGTACCTACCAGCTAGAAGTCCGCTACACCACCGAGGCCGGTCCCCATGAGAGAATTAGTTAAAGGGATGTGTCTAAGAGAGGAAACCCACCCGCCGCCGCCAACGTAGGCTCCTAGCATTAAAACTACAAGGTTCCTTTATTTGCAGATTTTAGCAAACGGGATAGTGAATACCACGGTCTTTGATGTACCAGTCGTGGTTGGGACGGGCAAAACGTTCGATAATGTGAATCATTCTCACACATAATAATGTGAAGAAACCCAGTTATCAAAATAAATTACTTCCCATTGTCAGGACAGCACATACCATGGCCATTGATTTACCAGTCGTGAGGCACTTGTTGGAACGAGAGAAACTACATAGGGCAATCAAGGAGGTTCGATCCCACTGAGCTCGATCCTGCCGCCCCCCCCCCCCCCCCACACTCCACACACGCACACACCTACAGCGTTAACTGTGTGAGTATACTGATACTCAGCCAAAATAAGATAAGCTAATTATCTGACGAACACAAGTGTTAAATATTGTATCAAATTTGTTTATTTCGTTTCAATTAGCCAATGATTTGTCCACTCAGCGTGCTCGGAATTAGGACGTGATCGATAATATGAACAACCCCGTTGTCGCACTCGATGTCGCTCTGTGATAATCGTGCCACGCGGTTGAGACGAATGTCATTATCTTCAAGAAAGAAAAAAAAGATGAAACGACGTTAAAACAAACTCACACTATGTATGTATGTATGTATGTATGTATGTGTGTATGCATGCAAGTGTCAGTTTATAACGTTTAATACGGGGGGGGGGTAAAAAGAGAAGGTTTGATGGGGGGGGGGGGGCATGGCCCTCGTGTCCCATCACCTACGTCACTGTAAAGTTAAGGGATTGCATGCAATGTAACAGACGTCTGATTAAGTTTGTTTGTTGTTATTGGTCACAGGCATTGTAAAATGTAATTTTGTGATGTTGAAAGGCAGAAGATGGGGAATAAACTGTAAATTAAAAAAAAAAAAACTTAACCTTAAAAGACTTACTATTTATATCGACGCCTATCCTGTGTCCAGTGTACAGAGTGGAGATTCTGCCGTTGTGGTCAAGACTTCTGATGTGCAGGTTTCCGCTGTGTATGTGATACCGCACTAGTTCTACACACAACAAAACATTTAAAAGACATTCCTGTGTTTGCTGCATTGTAAGATGTTTCCGACTAATAAAATATTTCTACGATTAAACTTACATATTAAATATATTTTCTTGTTTAGAATATCAGTGTCAGTATATTCAGTGTGTTTTTTGTCGTCTTAAAATTTGTAAGAAGGCTAAACTGGATTTTGTCGATGAATAAATTCATACGTACGAAAAAATTATATTTTAGGAAATAAAATGAAATTTAATTTAGTACAAATATTAGAACGATCAGAATCACGTTTAATATACAGCGACTAATATTTTATGCAGGAAAATATATTTGATATGTAATTACAATCGTTAAAACGTCTCTGATAGTCGATAATATCTTTAAAATTGCAGCAAACTCAGGAATGTCCTTTTAACCAAATGTTAAACACAGTATCGTTTCGGACTATCTAAAGTCGAACCTATCAGACACATATTGGAATTACATAACTATAGCCCGTCCCATCATTCTATAATACAAATGTTGTTGTTGTTTTTGTGAATAATTTCTGTTTGGTTTGACGTAAAAATAAAAGTCGAAGTCTTTTGAAATTAACAAAAATATACTATTTTTGTGTGCAATTTAGAAAAAAAATCGGCTTAGAAATAAATAACTTCCATAGTATAAAAAAAGGCGTTCCCCGTGGGACGGACTATAGAAATAATCTTGCACACTGAGATTTAACCATTGAAAAGATAAAATTGCATCCAGTCGGTGAATAGGTAACGTAGTGTAACGCCAAGGAAGGAAGGAAATGTTTTATTTAACGACGCGCTCAACACATTTTATTTACGGTTATATGGCGTCAGACATATGGTTAAGGACCACACCGATACTGAGAGAGGAAACCCGCTGTCGCCACTTCATGGGCTACACTTTTCGATTAGCAGCAAGGAATCTTTTATATGCACCATCCCACAGACAGGGTAGTACATACCACGGCCTTTGTTACACCAGTTGTGGAGCACTGGCTTGTAACGCCAAATGCTAATTTTATTGCAAGCAATGGCATTAAACAGAACAGTACAACCACGACCTTTGATGTTTCAGTCATAGGACACTGGTTGGGATGGGGGGGGGGGGGGGGGGGGCTCGACTCCATCGAGAGCGGTCGATTCTGCGATTGATCGCACCGCAGGCGAGTGCTCTCTACTACTGAGCTATGCGATATAGCCCCTTAGACCACAGTCCTTCGGGTCCTGGTTGGGAGTTTCGTAGGTGTATATACCAATACCAATCGATGGAACGATTCATACACTGTGTTGTATATACTGAGTATCCCAGTCGTTGGACCCATTGGGCTATTTCTCGCTCCAGCCAGTGCTCCACAACTGGTGTAACAAAGGCCGTGGTAAGTGCTATCCTGTCTGTAGGATGGTACATATAAAAGATCCCTTGCTGCTAATCGAAAAGAGTAGTCCATCAAGTGGCGACAGCGGGTTTCCTCTATCAATATATGTGTGGTCCTTAACCATATGTCTGACGCCATATAACCGTAAATAAAATGTGTTGAGTGCGTCGTTAAATAAAACATTTCCTTCACATTGAGTATGTACAACACAGGGTATGACTCGTTCCATTGAGTGGTACTAATTAAACGCCCATAACTTCCAACCAGGACCCGAACGGCTGTGCCTTAGACGACGTTAAAATTACGTTGGCTTAGTTACACTCTGCCTGTTAATGCAATGTTGCTTCATACGCCTAGGTCACTGAATACACGTGATGCTCTACAAACCCCTAAACTATTTTTTTTTAATCTGGTATATAACAGGCGCGGATTCAGACTGGGGCTCACACCTCCCAGGTAATTCCTTTTAGTCTTGTTTATCAACACCACGGAACCACTGAAAAACATTGCACTAATGTTACGCCCCTACTGTATGACTGCTATCAATAGTTTAAATTTACATATAAGAATTCGGCGTGGGCTACAACAGCTTGTTCTGTATGTGCACGTTAAACAATTTTCCTTCCTTCCTATAAGAATTCATATTTCCATATCCAATGTATTGCCATGCATTTACCTGATGCGTAGGTTGAACTTTGCAAAATGTGATCCAGTTGTGCTTTGTTCAACTTGTTAAAGGCCACGTCGTTTGGAGCGAAAACAGTGTAGTGTCGACCGACTACAAAATATATAACCATACACTGCATTTTTACGAAAAGACAAATTTAGATTTGTGAGTATTAAAATGCAATAAAAAAAAAATTAACACTTTTTAAAAGAACAAAAACATTTTTCTTAAAAACATTGATTTCACAGACAGACAGATATTTTCTTTGAGTCTCACCTTATATGCACAGAATAATAAAATGTAATATAAAATACAATATAAAAGTACGTAAGTCATTCCTTACAGTAATTAGGAGAGACTATCAATAATACAATTAAAAGTGAATGTACATATTATACAAAGAACACACATAATAAATAAATAAAATTGAAATACACATATCTAAGTTATGAATGTAGTAGAGTACGACGACGGGTTAACATTAAAAACAGGGTTGGAAGTGTGTGTGTGTGGGGGTGGGGGGTGGGGGGCAATCCATTGAGGACGATCTAAATTACCTATAATTGATCTAACTTCAGGCGATCGCTCTACCACTGAGCTACTTCTCCCACAAATAAATAAATAAATAAATAAAAATAAGTAAATAAATAAATAAATAAATGAATAAATTTAAAAAAATAAAAAGTAAGTAAATAAATAAATAAATAAAAGTACAAATGTATATAATAATATAAAAATAAATACAAATAAATATTACTTTATACTATGTTTCTGAATACGGGTCTGTAGGTGTGTGTATATATTTTGCCATCTATGGATACGTATGTATATAAAAATATGTATACTATATTTAAAAATCAATCTATTGTAAGTGATCTCAGGGCATCACAACCCTGGCATGCCATTCTATGTTTGTTTTTAAATATAGTATACATATTTTTATATAAATACATATTCATAGATGGCAAATTATATATACACACACCAACAGACCCGTATTTCGAGACATAATATTTATTTATTTATTTATTTTAAAGAAACGCAAATAATAACTTACTTTTCTTTATTATTATTATTATTTTTTTTTTACAACTATTCAATTATGTAATCTCATTAGTGTTTGTGACTGTTAAAACTAACAGTCTCTTGTGAACATCGTAGGCCCCAGTTAATGTTATCCCTAAATTAAAAAAACATATTCGCGTTCTTTTGTTGCTGAGTATGAATACCGTAAGTGTGGTTTAACATGCGCTCGTATCGGATCTTGTGAACGGCCTGCAGGAACATGGACGCGTTGTACTTCTGGAGGACTGCCAAGATCGTGCCTTCAGGGACATCCAATACCGTGTCGATGAGATATATCACGCCATTGGTGGCCTCTTTCTCGATCTTCAGCACCTTGGCGTTGTTAAAATATATATTCTGAAATTTAATTGGAAACAAGTGAATTATTACAAAATAGCAGAAGTGCGTCTTAGAACTTAAAAAGAAACCCCCACCCACCCCAAAACAACAACAAAACCCCCTAAAACAACAATATAGCTGTAACATTGGCAACAATGGCTCTATTATAAATACACCATTATACATACAGAAAAGCACAATATCAGAGATATATTTTGTATCAATTAACTTTAACGACATCGCTAGAGTACATTGAGATATTAATCATCGGCTATGGGATGTCAAACATTTGGTAATTTTTACATATTTAGAGAGGAAACCCGCAACATTTTTCTATTAGTCGCAAGGGATCTTGTATATGCATCATCCCACAGACAGGATAGCACATACCACGGCCTTTGATATACCGGTTGTGGCTCACTGGCTGGAACGAAAAAAAAACCCCAATGGGCCCACTAACTCATCCCCACCCACTACCTCGGCCCGTAACTCTATCAGACGATAAGTATGTAAAAAAAATAAAACAATACCAAACACGGAGACTTACGTTTCCGGACTCAGACACCCTAATGGCGTGTCCGTTGATAGTCTGAACCATTCTTCCGCCCATACTCAGATCCCAACCAAATATTTCTCCCTGGATGACGTGATACTCTAGCATATTTTTAAGGGCGGCGGTGTCGCTGTTCAGTTTCGTCATGTCGGCGGCGGGGATAGCGGCGAAGGCGGCGTCAGTCGGTGCGATAATCGTGTAGGGACCTGGAAAGAGAATCTTATTTATGTCAATAGATTCCTGTTTCGAAAGGCCCAGTTAAAGAGGACCTTATTTATGTCAATAAGGCCCTGAAAAATAAGGCATTATTTGCAATGAATCCCTGGAAAGAAGACCTTATTTATGTCAGTAAATTACTATTGCGCAAGACCCTGAAAAAGAGGACATTATTTATCAATGAATACCTTAAAAGAGGACATTATTTGTGTCAATAAATTCTTGTTATTGTGCACGACTCTCAAAAGAAGACATTGTTCATTGTTCGACTTTCTGGTATAAAAGGAGGCTTGAGGTAGCCAGTGGTAAAACGCTCGCTTGATGCACAGTCGGTTTGGGATCGATCTTCCTCGGTGGTCCCATTGGGCTATTTCTCGTTCCAGCCAGTGCACCACGACTGGTATACCAAAGGCCGTTGTATATGCTATCCTGCCTGTGGGATGGTGCATATAAACGATCCCTTGCTACTAATGGAAAAATATAGCGAGTTTCCTCTCTAAGACTATATGTCAAAATTACCAAATGTTTGACATCCAATAACCGATGAATAATAATTCAATGTGCTCTAGTGGTGTCGTTAAATAAACCAACTTTAACTTTTATAGTATAAAGGAAACTAGACATCAGGGGTAAGTTCAGTCAACCGTTTGTGGCTAACGTACGCTAAACAGTTTACGCTACACACAAACTGATTTACCACTTTGAGAACCAGTCAAAATAGTTTGCAAACGTTAGCGAAAAACGACTGGGTGCAGGTAGAGCTTAATACAGTCATGACGAAAATGATATTATTTTTTAAAACTTTGATCCATGATTCTGATCTTTGACAGAATACTAACAGAATGTCTTTTAACACAAAACACGGTTTGCTATTCAGTGGACCGTATACGCAGCTCTATTTAAAGACTGTATTGGAAAAAAATTCTCATTTGGGCGTCTTCGATGTTTAGGTGTGTACATAGATTAAATTCCACTTTACCTCCACTTTTAAGAGAATCTGCGAGTCCTGACTGTTTCAGTAAAGCCACCAGTCGGGTGGCGTTCAGCTGTGTGGCCAAATCCACCAAACTTGGCATCCCTTGCACCAAGGTGCCAAAACATATTGCAGCAAATACCAGTGAAAACATGGTTTCCTTCACGACACTACTGGGTGAACTAGTTCTGCGAAGACCACCTCTGGGACTGATAACAAACCACGTGGCAGACAGGACGGGTTATTTTATACCAACAGCCAGTCTAGAGAGTAATGAAGTCTGATTAGCAAAACCATGAAAAAATGTGAATTATTAAACCTGGATTTACACGCCCATAAAAAACATAATTCATCCCATCATCGTACAAAAATGTTTTGGTTTTTTTTGTGTAAATAATTTCAGTTTTGTTTGACGTAAGAAGAAAAGTAAAAATTGTTTTGAGGGGCGTAACAGTCTCTTTGAGAATGGCCAATACAGCACAAATACATTTTGAATAACTTCATGTTTTGCATTATCATAGTTTGACACCCAATAGCCGATGTATTTTTCGTGCTGGGGTGTCGTTAAACATTCATTCATTTATTCATTCATTCATTGAAAAAATAAACCCAACAAAAAAACCCCTATTTTTTGTGTCCAATTTTAAAAAACAATCTGCTCATAAATAAATAAATTGCAGTAAATTTCATAGCATGAAAAAAGAGCGTTCCCTGTGGGACGTACTATAAATAATTAAATTTACAAAAAGAAGAACAAATTTTGTTTTGTAAATGATAGCATATTTTACTCGATAAAAATATAAACGATATTGCACAAAACATAAAATATCCTATCTATAGTTATGTATATCACAACACCGTATCTAGTCTATTTATTATTAAGGTTATATTTTAAGTTGACATGCATTTGAATTACAATATCATAATCTGAGACTCGTGTCTGAGTACATATTCTTCTATTTTAATGAATAAATAAGCGGATGGACTATCATCGTTTAGTGGAAGCCATTCCACAGCAATAGCGTTGACGTTATTGAATAACTTTTATTGTGAATCACAATAGAAGTACCTATAGCTAATTGTTGATAACTACAGGTAATTGTAATGTAAATACACATGTATATATATTTCACTTTTCTATTGTTAAGATCATACTATTACTAATTGTAATGTCACATAGCTTTCACGTTTCAATTTGCTGCATTGTAAGATGTTTCCGACTAATAAAATATTTCTACGATTAAACTTACATATTAAATATAGTAACTTGTTAAGAATATCAGTGTATATATATTCAACGTGTTTCTCGTCGTCTTAATATTTGTAAGAAGCCCAAACTGGAGTTTGTCTTCAAATAATTTCGTACGTATGAAAAACAAAACGTATTTTAGGAAATAAAATGAAATTTAACCTAGTACAAATATTACAACGATCAGAAACACGTTTAATATACAGCCACTAATATGTTATGCAGAACAATATATTTGATATGTAATTACAATCTATTATTAATCGATAACATCTTTAAAATTGTGGCAAAGTCGGGAATGTCCCTTTAAGGCCATACTAATTGTAATGTAAAATATCATTGTATCACAGGACTATTTTGTAGTGATGTTAGAAGTGATAAACATCTTCGTTTTAAACTGAAACCTTTTTGATCCTACAAACTGTAGTAATCTAAATTTAAAGGATAAAAAGGATATCGGTGTTTTGCTATCGGCCAATAAACCCAGGTATACAATGGGGGTTAAGCTTTTTGACGTGTCTCGAGAGTTGTGTATTTGTGACAGATGTGTTTCTATTATTGGAGATACGGCACTGTAGTTGCCAGAAGTCATTGTATAACAAACTACCGGCCTCGGTGGCGTCGTGGTTAGGCCATCGGTCTACAGGCTGGAAGGTACTGGGTTCGGATCCCAGTCGAGGCATGGGATTTTTAATCCAGATACCGACTCCAAACCCTGAGTGAGTGCTCCGCAAGGCTCAATGGGTAGGTGTAAACCACTTGCACCGACCAGTGATCCATAACTGGTTCAACAAAGGCCATGTTTTGTGCTATCCTGCCTGAGGGAAGCGCAAATAAAAGATCCCTTGCTGCTAATCGGAAAGAGTAGCCCATGTAGTGGCGACAGCGGGTTTCCTCTCAAAATATGTGTGGTCCTTAACCATATGTCTGACGCCATATAACCGTAAATAAAATGTGTTGAGTGCGTCGTTAAATAAAACATTTCTTTCTTTCTTTGTATAACAAAACGCCTCTAGATAAATAAATGCTTCTGTAAAATCTAGTTAAGACAAACACATCTTTTTGGGAATCAAAATTAAGCGAATAACACCAACAGCTAATATGTAATATTTATTATGGTGATAAATGTAAGATGTCAACAAATAAGCCTATAGAGTTTTAGATATGTATTACAAATTATTCACTCCTTACATATATAATCTAAATCCTGCATTTGTTCGGAATGGAGTAACCTGACCACAGATAGGAACCTGGGAGACAGAACCTATGGCCTATATACACACATTTTCTGGCTTGTCAATGCCTTTCTGGTAACAGGATGACCGGTGCCCGTACGGTAACCCAGAGTGGCTAGAGGCAAGGTCCTCCATATGCCCTCTAACCTGCCCACTCGGGTAACCACGAGGTGAGCAACCAACTAACTCGCAATTGGTAACCAATCTGGACAATCCTTCTGGTACAGCAGAAGTGATTCCCAATGTAAACAATTTGCCCCACCTTCCTATTGGAAAATAGGTAGGACCTAACAACACGTGGGCTGGAAGACCCTGAATCTATGTCTGTCTCCCAGGATCCCGCCTACACAATGTCTAACAAAGTCCACACTTATGTAACAAATTCATCCTTGTCTTACAAGGATGTAAGACAAGGATGTAATAGAAATGTTTCTCTCATCCTCAGGTATGTAGGACAGAGCTATCCCATGAAAGAAAACTAGGTAAGAAATGTCTATCCTACATTGGATATTACGCGTACTCGTTTAACATGACGTCGTTGGTAATATATGACGTCATATTAATGTGAGATAGTGGCGTGAGGTCATTAGACACATTTGTAAATTAATATTTTGTTATGAAAACCTTCATTATAAAAGCTATCTCGTTAATTTGTTGTGTTAAATAAATATTTAAATATGGAAGAAACACGATGAATATGATAGTGTAGTTTATGATAAAATGGTCAGATAAGAAAGATGTTCAAACATCTTTATCTATTCGTGTAAAATAATGGTTTATTTATTGAAAGAATGAGAAAAAAAAAGACTCCATCATTATGCGGTCATGTGGGATAGAAAAAGTACACCCTTGATGGTGACAATTTCGACCATGGGACTCGGCAAGCCTCGTCCCAAGTCGAAGTTTCCACCACCTCGGGTGTACCTTTTCTATCCCACATGACCAAATATGATAGTCTTATAATCTGGAATTAGGCTTAAGTCCCCTAATAAGAGGTTATCCACAGTTGACAATAGAATTATAAAGAAATGCAGGTTACTTAAAATATCATTGTTTCAAGTTGATTAAGAAGTGCAAGTTTACATCCGTGCTGATAATAAAGTCTTGGCAGTTGTGTCAGAAACTTTAGATGCACTTGGAAGTCAAACGTAATGGCGGCTCACTGTCGTAGAGAACTAAGACCTGTTTCATCAGGTCAGTCTCAAACCGCTGGCTACCGAACGCTGGAAAATAAACAAAACTCGAGGCAGTGACTCAATTACTATAACTTAACAGGCTTGTATTATCTGACACATAATAAAATTATGGTGGGTGGGTGGAAAAACAAACTGTACATGGCGAAAACCGGAAACGGATATATATATATATATATATACTGGTCGAGACTAAAGTCTGGACCATACAAGTGACATCCACTCCAAACTAATAGTACATATGTTAAGGTATAAAAGTTGAACCAATTTCCACTTGCATCAAATTGCAGATAAATAGAGATTATTATACGAGCTTGTGTGTCATATTGATTTTACAAAATGAGTGTCAGGATTTTTGTATTGCCCGAGCGAGAGTAATACATGGAGTGTAATAATTTCTTTATTATCCATATTATTGTTGTTGTTTTCTTTATGAATAACAAGACCCAACTAAAAATGTTTCAGCCACAACTAGAAGAGACGACGAAATGATATTTCAAATGTACAGTCTGAGCTAGGGCTGGAGAAGCAACGTCATGTTATGACGTCACTTCCCAAAATTACGTCATTACTCATGTTATTACACGTGTGCTTCGTAAGATTATTATTAACTTGGTTATGTTGAACCATATGGATAATAATTCTATTTATATTATACCAAATTATCACTTATTTTCACTGCTATGTTATACTATTTTACCTAACATATTGCTGATCATGAATAAGAACTGGTCAGGTACTTTATATGCGCTTTCAGTCATTTCACAACATAGACAGCTGACAGGCAAATATTATTCTGAAACAAATATATAAAACATGCTACACATATCGCATGTACAATTAATAAATATTCTTATTCAAATATCATTTCAATACATTATAGGTAGTACTAAGCCAAATAACTTCCGGCTGGGTCAAAGTTCGAGATGCACCCAACTTTTGATAGAGAAGTGAGCACCACAAGTCATGTGATTGGTAATAAATATGAGTGTGTTGGTTGTAACAAAAAATAGTTTCATCTCGGCAAAACATGTATGCAATTTTATTTCAGCTAGCACCACTGTGTCAAGTAGCCTTGTACTTGAAACATGTATGAGGTACCTGTAAAAAAACAGTACTCGAATTTTGTGCGGAAATAGGCTAATCATAGACGCTACCCGTTATCTCAGAAATGAGCAGCTTGACCCCCAATTTGTTTTGATTCTCTTTGAGGGTGAAGGTGGTAGTATTTATATTCGTGGCGTTTATGTCGATTGATACGCTGCAGGTAGGAATTTTAGCCACATATGTTACTATTGTCTATGGGATTTGATTTGGTAATATACACTCATCTTATGCGTATATGATGCTTGCATAATATATTTTATTATATAACATTTAGTGAAATATCTTAACATATCAGTGAAATAAAAGTGTTATCAGTCACTCAGTGACGATAACACATTTTAGAGTGAAAATTTCACTATTTCATTCTAAAAGGTGTTATCGTCATTGTAGAAAGTGTTATCTTCCCTGTAAGAAAGCCGGAACTATTTTGCTGCTGGCATTTTAAAAATAAAGGTATATTGCCAAAAGTTATATAATAAATAGAAATTTTTTGTTTTTTGTCAAATAGGATTTATATCTCATCTCATGAAGTTTGCAGTTATATCACACTCGTCGCGCAAGCGCGACTCGTGCGATATGATTGCAAATTTCACTTGATGAGATATAAATCCTATTTGACAAAAACATGAAATATCCTCTATAAATCAAACAAAAATACTTTGCTCATATTTTTAATATTCTTGTATTAATGGTTATTATGCAAAAATACTTTTAAAACATTTATTTTAATAAGGTTATATTTTTTAATACAGTGGTTGGTGTTACAATATCCATTTGTATTTTTGTATAAACTCAACATTATAATAAACATAATATTAATGCATCTCATTGTTGGTCTACACATGTTTTTATCAGAGTTATTAGGCGGGTCTTGAAGCGATTTTTTTTTTTACACCTACACGAAGATACCATGATGTAAACAGCTGTAATAGATCTCACTGATTTCCGTTATATCCCTGTTTTTCTCTGTCCCACCCAAAGTTTGTGACACTTGTCACTGAGTTATGTCAAACATGTGGATTCTCTTGCTGATGATATGTGCCGGGGGTGCCTGTGGTCAACATGGCACCATCATGGACGTGTTACATCAGCACAGACACACTATATTCATTAACTACATACAACAAGCATGTCTTGAAGACACACTCAAAGGAACAGGTAAAGATGTTTAACATCAGTTTAGATCGGCCTCGGTGACGTAGTAGTTAAGCCATCGGATATAAGACTGATAGGTACAGGGTTCGCTGGCCCAGTACGGGCTCCCACCCAGAGGACAGCGTGTTTGAACGCTTATTTGGATATAAGCACGAAAATAAGTTGAAATGAAAGAAAAAAGGAACGTCTGTTTAACAGAACCTCAGCATATTTAAAACTATGGTAAAAACTAAATAAATGTCTAGTCTCTGGTCAGCGCAGGTGTCGATTTTAACCATCGCTCTAGTCAATTTTGACCATCGCGCATCAGATTTAAAAAACAACAACATTTCACACGGTATGACATCGATTTTTCCCGGGGATGTCTCGCTGGGACATAAAATCGCATTTGGAGCCAAAATTATCTCTATGCTGTCTTGGATCATTAGGTTTTTTTTAATGTATCTCTAAAACAGGTCCTGTTGTTCTGAATCAGTAGCATGGTCTATTTTAAAAAATATTTCTGGCCAAAGTCGAAGTAATAAAAATTTCCTTGGCTATATAGAAAATGTAAAGGAAAATATTTAGGGTATCAAGGACAGGATGGGGGCACCATGGCCATTAAAGATGAACCAAAGCAGACGAGGAGGACTTAAAAAAAAAACACCTAAATATACCCACCTTTTCTGTGCAATGAATCCATAAAAAAAGCCGCATCAATTCTGAGACCGATTGTGTGTGTGTTGTGTGTGTGTGTGTGTGTGTATGTGTGTGTGTGTGTGTGTGTGTGTGTGTGTGTGTGTGTGTGTGTATGTGTGTGTATGTATGTGTGTGTGTGTGTGTGTATGTGTCTAACATACGGTTATTTAAGAATCGGTCTAAATGCAGATTAAATTGGCTCCCGCTACATACGCTATTCCTACCGAATGGATATCTTCTCTGCCTTTTTCATTAGACAGGATAGCACATACCACGGCCTTTGGTATAATCATAGGGCACTAGGGACGAGAAAAAAAAGAAGACCGGCTAAAATTATTTACCACAACCACTTATTTATATCCAAAAGATATTCGAAGACTTTACAAAAGCAACAATCAACACACGTTTTACATTCATCTTGTGATCTAACATAGAAAACCTTTTCGTCTTTCGTGTTTTACAAATTAGTCAAGTTTGATTGTACAAAGATACCCTCGTTTTCATTTAAATCTGATAATGCTTCTACAGTGCTGGCTACAACAGGTTTGGTGATGTTAAAGTCAATACAGTCAGTTTGATGATCTTACACATTTTGGATACAGTTTGGTAAAATGGTAAGTCACGGCAATGAATTTGCACTACAGAACTTCATGTAATAAACCGTTGGCCGTTGCGTTCCATGTTGAGCTAATCTCATGTTCTAGTGCTAAACAGAGAGCAGAATAGATTTTATATGTGTGCCATCAATGTCATCCAACAAAGATAAACAAAAAGTTGTGTCAAAATTAAAATTTCTAACAAATGTGTAGGAACGTTTGAGATTTTGATGTCTAACACTGATTTGTGACAGTAGGCGATCGTTGTTTAGTATTAATTCATTTAATATCGTAGAGGATTCGTTTCTTGACATACTTCATAAAGTACTTCCTTTTTTAGTCCACAAATAGCCGCCGGTAAAACTTTATTTGTGACTGTAAAATACAGCACAGTTATCTCATATGTCGTTAAACATTCATTCATTTATTCATTCCTAATTAACATCCACAAATGGTAAAAAAACAAAACATAGTGGTTCCCCAATTACAGTGCACCCTAAATGTGACCAATTCTGGGAAAACCCTATTTTATTTTACCAAGTGGTATTACAAATGAAGGTTGCACTTCAAATTGCATTCAGTGTTATTCATGTAATTAGGTACAGAGGCGGATCGGGGGTGGGGGTGGGGGAGGGGCAGGGGCAGGGGCCCGGGCCTCCCTAAATTTTGTGATATTTATAATTTTATTATATATTAATTTTCTTTTATTTTTTACGATCCCCCTCCAAACCTCCCGCAAAGTTTCTTTGGCATTCCACCTCATGTCACTGGGGCCCCCCTAAAGGGATTTTCTGGATCCGCCACTGAGGTAACACGCTGTTTGAATGCTTCAGACCTTTCACCGTGTTCGCTCCCACCGACTTTGCGTTTAGAAGAAAGCAACCCGTCGTCGCTGCCAGAATGAAGAACGACTCGTCCCTGGCGACGACGATCATCAAGTACCACATCGTGAAAGGCAGCTCCTTTTTCATTGCCGATCTTATGGTGGACGAGAAGATGCTACCGTCAATGGAAGAACGCAGCATCAGAGTGAACCACTTCCTAAACAACGGGGTAGGTCAACAGATCAAAACTACTGTAGGTTTATATATATATCAGATCACATACTTTCAGAATTTGATATATTTACAAATTAGATGTAAATTAATCGAGGTCACGGCACTACGTTTATTGACTTTTAAGCAAACGTTTTATGGTGGCACTCCATGATAGACGTGTACATTCATAGTCATCGAATAAAAACATTTCAATAGCAATTTTACACTGAAAGCTGTCCACGTTAAGCACTAGTTTATTTTGATGTAAGGACATCCAAAATGACGTCATTCGAGTTCAAAAAGCTACCGCGCCACATATGTTTTTACGTAATTTGAATATCTAGTAATGGGGTACTGGGATTACATTTGCGTGTATAGTTTACAAAGTCGCGTTGTATTATATGATAAAGACATTAGTACCATCGAGGCTCGCATAATACAATTTTTATTCCTAATATATGATACTGACGATATCGAAACATACGAGGGTATTAATCTCTCTCTCTCTCTCTCTCTCTCTCTCTCTCTCTCTCTCTCTCTCTCTCTCTCTCTCTCTCTCTCTCTCTCTCTCTCTCTCTCTCTCTCTCTCTATATATATATATATATATTGTGTGTGCGTGTGTGTGTGTATATATTATATATTAATGAGAATCTAGAGGTTTACCGAGGCCCGTACAAAAACATTTTGTTCCGAGAGTTGCAATTGACTTATCTATACCCCACAACGGTGACCGATTATTTTTCTTTCCCATTTAATTACAGTAAAACAAAAAACCACATTAATTTTGTAAGCTACGGTTTGTTTATTGTAGAACGATTCTTAAACATTTCACCTACAAACACATTTAACTGTACGCGGAAACGACATAACAATTTAATAACTTAACAATAAATATAAAGTTGAAAATATTAATTTAAAAATAATGTTTTTTAAACCAATGATACAACGTGAAATCACAGAATTCTGAAAAACATGAGTTATGACGTCAATCGTTGTAAAATACGAGTTATGACGTCACGCGTTATGTAGAAATCGTCCAGCACCGGGGTGCTAGACAGATTTTTCTAGCACCTTGCAATAGATGGCTAATTCAGTCCAGTGGGCAAGACATATATACATGTCTGCATTGCAGGAATTTAAATGTTGCAAAGGCATGTATTTCTCTTAGCATCCGTAGCATCACGACGACGTCTATACACTCGACGTTTTCCATCAGCGTAACGAAGCAAAAAAACGAGATTCGTCACTAAATCATACACAGTTGGTCATACTCTGTGGACTTGACACTACTGACGTCGTAGTCGACGATACCGGCCTCGGTGGCGTCGTGGTTAGGCCATTGGTCTAAAGGCTGGTAGGTACTGGGTTCGGATCCCAGTCGAGGCATGGGATTTTTAACCACTTGCACCGCCCAGTGATCCATAAGTGGTTCAACAAAGGTCATGGTTTGTGCTATCCTGCCCAACACAAATAAAAGATCCCTTGCTGCCTGTCGTAAAAGAGTAACCTATATGGCGACAGTGGGTTTCCTCTAAAAAACAGTGTCAGAATGACCATATGTTTGACGTCCAATAGCCGATGATAAGATAAAAAAAATCAATGTGCTCTAGAGGCGTCGTTAAATAAAACAAACTTTACTCTTTTGTTTTAGTCGACGATGTTGTTGAGTCAAAGTGACACCTCTTACAGGCCGCCTCGCTCTAATACCTGCCCCAGGTAGTCGGTTCCGCACTGTCTGAGACGATATCCTATGCAAACTTGGTATTATGGAAGCGGTAGAGGTTGCCGTGGTGGTCATTGGTCCTAGACGAATTACCCGTATATAGCGGTCCTGGGCCACAGTCACACGTGGTCTACCTGATCTGGGAAAGTCATGTGTTGTCTGATGTTGCTGGAACCAATACCACAATCTCGAAATGGTGCTTGGGGATACATGGAACGTCCTTGCTATAGCCGACCTGGATTCGCCTGCTTGTAAACGATCAGTGACGTTGTTTTGTTGTGCTTCACTCAGTCGCGGCATGAATTTGATGTTATGCAGTAACCAAAATAATGAAAGCAAGTAATCGAAAGACCTGCACTTTTATAGCGCACGTATTCATGTCTTATGTGCAGAACGCGGGGGGCTTTTTTTTCAAATTAGCACGATTGTGTTCTGTTTGCCATGGTGACTGCCTTGTGTTGACTATAACGAAGACAATATGTTTGGATCACCAAATGGCATTATTATATTCATGATTTGTACATCGTTATGTGTAAAATTGTCATACATACATATATATATATATTAATAAATAAAGCATTGTGTATTTTGTTATTTAAACACGATTGTACATTCTGTTACCTTAGTCCAAGATGTCATCATTGATGTAATAAACGGAAAATAATTACTGACGGTCCAGGATATTAAATTATTTTATCGTTTTACAAGTTTTAAGTGAGTGAGTGAGTGAAGACTTTCCCATGCTCCTATACCACTAAGGCTTCGAGCATGTCCACCCCGGGTTCGGTCTCTGGAGGCCAGGGGCCCAATCCGGGACAGAAATTACTTAGGACAATTTTGAAATTAAACCAATGGGGAATACGGATATTATATAATTAGTTTTTATTTGCGCAATTCCAAAAATAATAATTAATATAAAATATATAATCCATTTAATTTAAAACTTTGTCGCAAATTTAGAACGAGCATTTCAAAAATACAAATAGTACAGAAACTCTTTATTTTAGCCCTATTATTATTTAGTAGGAGGTTGATTAAAGGAGGCCACAGGGTCCCATTTCCCTCTATCTCAATAAAGTTAAAAACACGTATAAAATAAATTAAAACAAATTAAAAGAGCACGCTTGTAAACCTATCAATTTTAAAACATAAACACCCAATAAAAATTAAAAGCAGTTCATACAATATATTTGGTCGGCGAGGAGGGGGCTGTTACTGCCAGATAGCAACCCCATCATCAACCCGAAGTAAAAAAAAAACTACAACAAAATTCATTCAAACACCCACACCACAATATAAATTAATTTAAAAATTAAAATACAATATACTATTTATATACAATATAATTAAAATAATTTTAAAACCGGTACATTACATTAAAATTAAAAATCCAGCAAGCCAGGTGCGACATTGCAGACGGAAGGGGCGAAAGACCGGACAGTAGGAGCGCAGGTAACATCCTTCCAACCCCAGAAGGGGTGAGGAGCAAACAATAATGAGTGCTATTACCCAGCCCACCAACAGTGATTATTTATTGTGGGTCCCATAAAAGGAACGGGCCTGCCACATTTGCACCAATCTAACAATGCCTAGGCTATGGCAGGAACCGCCCCCAGGAGAACCCTATAATATTATATATTTATTTTAGATTGATATACAAAAGCGACCATTGTATTTTTATATTCTTTAGGTGGATTTAATAAATTATAAGCATTAAACTCTAATTTAATTTTAATAAAATAATTAACCAGTTTCAGTCTAATTTTGTCATGTTTAGTACATTTTATCAAAAAATGATTAACATCTTCAATTGTATGACATACTAAACAGTTGGGTGACTTAAATTTTTTAATTTTAAATCTAACATCATTTAAAGCCGAAGAGACACCCATTCTAAGTCTTGCAATAATTCTAGTTACCTTAACATTAAAAGAAACTGGCCCAGGAGTGGTCGCTTTTGGTTTAATGTAGGCATGCCACACCCTGGCTCTGTGGTTCCATTCGGTTTGCCACAGAGCCACCAGGTGTAGCTCAGCTATGGAATTTATTTCGTTAACATTATGTTCTACTGGAACGCCGACTGCCGGTTCCAGCAAACTCTTTTTAGCGTTGGCATCGGCTGCTTCATTACCAGATATTCCAATATGAGCCGGAACCCACTCCATAACGACTTGGATACCCAGAGCAGCAATATTAAAATATATTTTATAAATTTTATTTATAATTTCCGATCTGATACTATGGGCTCCATTGATTGCTTGCAGGGCACTAAGACTGTCAGAGAAGATGACATATCTATTGGGGCTATTATTAACATGATATCTTTCAATCCATTTCAGGGAATACAGTATGGCCATTAATTCTGATGTATAAACTGAAATGCTATCCGATAGTCTAGCCCTAATGGCTATCGGTTTCCTTAAATATTTAAAATATTTAATAACAAAGGCCATTCCTGTTTTACCAGTGGTTGGGTCTTTCGACCCGTCTGTATAGACCTGAGTCACATCCGGGTAGATTTCTCCAACCACTGCTTGAAATATAATATTTTTAAAATTAGGATTATTAGTTTTAATAATTTCTTCCCTGATATGGTAATGCACTTTTGGGACATTGGTCACCCACGGCAGATCCACCGATGTCTCTATTCTGCTTAGCGGAAGGCCAACAATCCCAAAGTCATTTGCAAACTTATTTAAATATGAAACAATAGATATGTCCCTATCTCTGTTTATATTTACTTTAACAGGTTTTTTAAGGTTGTTAACTGGAGAATCAGGCACAAGGCTACGGATTTTATTAATATATTTCAACCCCTGCCTGATCCTCCTAAGGGCCAATGGCATTACCCCCAGCTCTACCAAGACACTATCATACGGTGTGCAGATAGTTCCCCCAACTATTACCTTGAGAGCCCTACCATACACACTATCCAGTTTTCTCAGCTGAGTCTGGGAAGCACATCCAAAGGCCTGGGCTCCATACTGCAATCTGGACACTATAAATGCCTCAAAGATCATGAGCAGCGTTTTTCTATCAGCACCCCAGGGTGTGCCTGATAATGCCCTAAGTAAATTTATATATATAGTGCAGTTACCAGTCACCTCCGTTATGTGTTCTCCAAAACTAAGATTATGGTCAAAGATTACTCCGAGAAATTTGACCGATTGCACCTGGTTAATAGTAACCTCATTTATTTTAAGTTTTAGATCACAAACGGATTTAAATTGTCTTTTTTTATAAAACATTATACTTTTAGTTTTAGATTTAGAAATGGTAACACCCCAAGCTCTAGACCATAGTGCTAGATTGTTAACATCCAACTGGAGATCCTCTAAAAGGTGGTCATAGTTTTTTCCTACTCTTTTTACTACTTTAAGGAAAGTCCTTTGCTGCTGTTAATAATACAAATCCATTCTGTTACCCTATTTGTCCAAACTGTTTTCAAAATTGTAAGCTTTTAATTTAAAGGCATACTGTCACGGATTTAAGGACCTTATTTCTCTAAAAAATTATAATAAAGGAAAATTACATTGATTTTTGGAAACCAAATCTAGCTATCGCATCACTTTAACTGAACGATGATGGAGTGAAATCTATGTCAACCCTCTCTTCAATTTTAGTTTTTTAATTATGGACCATTGCCATTATTCAATTATTTGTACAACATATCCTTAATAAGTGGAATATGGTGGTTACGTAGATGGTTGAATAAAGTACATTTAGGGACAGACCCAATATAAATTTTTTCAGGTAATATTTTTTAGGCCATTTTATGGGTCAGTGGTCTGTGACAATATGCATTTAAGATCATATCAAATTATATTTTACCATTAAGAACATAATATAGATCACCTATTTTTGAAACAATAGAATTATACTGCCATAAAAAAAATAAAAAAAAAATAATAAAAAAATTCTTATGAAATTATTTCTTTGATTTTGGCACGTGGTTAACTCGTCATATGGAAAAGTCATTTGGTCATTGCGCCAATGTTATTCTAATAATAACAAGGTATGATATATTGGTTATGGCTTTTCCTTTTGATGTCTTGACGGTATATTCACATTTTCCTTTTGTTATACCGCCCACCCACTAACCATCTCACTCCCCAACTTACAAACACTTCTTGTTTTGTAAGACCGGCTTCGGTGGTGTCGTGGTTAAGCCATCGAACATAATGCTGGTAGGTACAGGGTTTACAGCCCGGTGCCGGCCTCCACCCAGAGCGAGTTTTAACGACTCAATGGGTAGGTGTAAGACCACTACACCCTCTTGTCTCTCACTAACCACTAACCAACTGACAACTAACTCACGTTCGCAGCCAGGTAACGGCTCCCAACCAGAGCGAGTTTTAACAACACAATGGGTAGGTGTCAGACCACTACACCCTCTTCTCTGCCACAAACCAATAACAACAACTAACCAACTCATGTTCAAGGCAGACAGCCCAGATACCCGAGGTGTGTCAAGGACAGCGTGCTTGAACCTGAATTGAATATAAGCACGAAAATAAGTTGAAATGAAATGAATGTTTTGTACGGGACAAATTCCTTTTGTTCAAAATCCGTGTTGCGTATACGTATAGATAACCCGCACTGCATAATCCGTGACAGATACTTTATATGCAAATGAGTTGAGCAGATTCAACGTATGCGTCTCCGTACGCATGTGTCCGTGTAGACGACCACTATGCATTATGGACTATGTATACAAATACGAAAATGTTTTATTTAACGACGCGCTCAACACATTTTATATACGGTTATATGGCGTCGGACATATGGTTAAGGACCACACATATATAGAGAGAGGAAACATGCTGTCGCCACTTCATGGGCTACTCTTTTCGATTAGCAGCAAGGGATCTTTTATGTGCACCATCCCACAGACAGGGCAGCACATACCACAACCTTTGATATACCAGTCGTGGTGCACTGGCTGGAACGAGAAATAGCCCAATGGGCATACGAATACGTGGTACGGACAAATTTAATTTGCGCCTAACTCTCCGACCTGAAAACATTTTCTGTGAGTTCGAATAGTAGAAATAATAAATTTTGAAATAACATATATATAAATAATAAACATTGCAAACTCGTACAATAAATAATATGGCAAAACAACTATAGTATGTGGTTCTGTCTTAGTCTGAACGGACGTAGAAATGTGCTTCTTTTTACGTCGGAAAATGGTTACATCATCTTTTATATAACTTGTATTCAAAACTTGTGGCACCATGTTTCAACTATTTCTCAACCGATATTGTGAACAAACGGACACACAAACCAAAAATGTATAACCTATTGCACTCACTAAACATTCGATTGAAGTATTTGCGTCATTATTTACAAAATAAATGTTCCAACGACAACCTTCAAAAATGTCCCCGCCATTTTAAATTTGCTAAATAGAGGAAAGCAACTCGCCCTGCACATCGAGAAAAGTATCGACTTAATGTGCGCTTGCACTAGTTCTGTCTAGGGGCGGAACGTAGCCCAGTGGTAAAGCGCCCGCTCGATGCGCGGTCGGTCTGGGATCGATCCCCGTCGGTGGGCCCATTGGGCTATTTCTCGTTCCAGCCTGTGCACCACGACTGGTATATCAAAGGCCGTGGTATGTACTACCCTGTCTGTGTGATGGGGCATATAAAAGAGAAAAGAGTAGCCTATGAAGTGGCGACAGCGGATTTTCCTCTCTCAATATTTGTGTGGTCAACCATTTGTCTAACGCCATATAACCGTAAATAAAATGTGTTGAGTGCGTCGTTAAATAAAATATCTCCTAGTTCTGTCTATGTATTACACATGTTGAACTTCCAGCACACGACAGTGGGTGGGGCACGTTTGTACATCTTTGATATCAAAGCGACGAACGGCGTCGTGCACCAGACGATTGACTTCATGATACCCCCGATCGGCAGCGTCGTCGACGTCATCAACAACGACCCCGAACTCACTACGTTGAAGAAGGTTGTACAGAGCAGCTCTGGGCTGACCAAATTCCTACAAGGTAACTCTCCACTTTGTGTGTACATTATTATTATTACACGACACATATATATATATACATATATATACAGTGCTGTCCGGTGTATCGGCGCACCTAAGCTTTCAAGGACCATTTTCTATATGAACATTGTGAAATATTTAATAAAATGCGTCTCACACCAATGAAGAAGTGCATAATCTGAAATACACTACAAACTGTTTTATGTCTGTAGTAAATAAACATTTTAAAATGGTGCATAAATATAGACACCCCCTTGTATCCAAAACGATTTGCATGTCCGGTGATTCGGCGCAGTAGATGTGGATCGTTGACCCCGCTATTTATAAACCGCCCATGACCTGACCTTTAGCCCATAAACGCTACACTATTGTCCCAGAATTATTTAGTACTTTTTTGTTTTGTCTTGTTAAAAATATTACTATGAAAATGAATGATCACACATCACCCATCTCATGATCAGTTTCGGAATCGTTTTCTTGAGTGGCACAGTACTGCAGATGCATACATGTTCATTGTTATGCATGGCTAAGATGCCTACATGGATTTTATTTTTCTCGGATAAATTGTGCACACACGTGGATCTTATTTCGCTTTTATTTTGTATAACAATGTGACAATTGTGAACTGGAATGGCTGTCAATTAAGGTGTACAATTTTCGTTTTGTTTGCATTTGTCTGTGTTTTCTTTTTTGGTTTAAATAAAAAATAACCGAACAAAAATAATTACATTTATACTGTTTACTATAATTTTTAAAATGCTGGAAAGGTGTTTTTAGACTGATTTTAACATTCTTAATATCAATTGTCAATAAGGATGACCTACTTCGCGTTTATTAACACGAAAACAGGTGAATGATTTATTTTGAAATTATTATATAATTATTGATAATTCTAAAAAAAAAAAAAATTGCACCCTTAACGATAAATATGTTCATACGTTCATATGTTCAAAGGAATTGAACTTTAATTCGTTAAAAACTCCGACAGCATGACAACTTCCTAAGCATATTCAATCAAAATATCAAGTGCGCCGAATCACCGGACGCGCCGATACACCGGACGCGCCGAATCACCGGACGCGCCTATACACCGATACACCGGACGCGCCGATACACCGGATGCGCCGATACACCGGACGCGCCGAATCACCGACGCGCCGAATCACCGGACGCGGTTGTATATATATATATATATATATATATATATATATATATATATATATATATATATATATATAGGTAGCGTTAAAGCAAGGGGCGGAACGTTGCTCAGTGGTAATGCGTGGTCGTTCCAGGATCGATCCCTGTCGGTGGGTTCATTGGGTTATTTCTCGTTTCAGCCAGTGTACCATGACTGATATATCAAAGGCCGTGGTATGTGATATCCTATCCATGGGATGGTGCATAAAAAATATCACTGGCTGCTAATGAAAAAATATAGCGGTTTTCCTAAGAATATGTCAAAATCACCAAATTTTAAGAGTAGCCTATGTGGATGCAGCGAGTTTCCCATCTCTTCCTCTCCGTCCCTGTCTCTCTCCCTCTGTCTGTTTGCCCCCCCCCCCACTCTCTCCCTCTGTCTGTTTGCCCCCCCCCCATCTCTCTCTCTCTCTCTCTCTCTCTCTCTCTCTCTCTCTCTCTCTCTCTCTCTCTCTCTCTCTCTCTCTCTCTCTCTCTCTCTCTCTCTCTCTCTCTCTCTCTCTCTCTCTCTCCACAAAGATTTGTTTTGGTCAAATTAACTATTTTGTTAAACACTATATAGCTGTAGTTCAAACAAATACTAGTATCCTTTTCGGACGTTTCCGAAGGTAAGCAACATCTTTGATGTAATTTAAATTTACTCATGAATGAATGTTAGCATTGCTTTATTCTATAATAGAATAAATACAAGACATTTTTATTTCGACTTCATTTGGGTCATTTCTTTTTACTATATAACGAGAGTTTATGTTCCAATAATTTATTATAATACAACATTGGTCGATTTGGCTCTACCGATGTGATGACTGATTATAAAAATCAATAATCGATTAACTAATATTCCTACGGTAAAGATTAAAGGGACATTCCTGAGTTTGTTGCAGTTTTTAAGATGTTATCTACTAACACGTTTTAGCGAGTGTAATTACATATCAAATATATTTTTCTGCATACAATATTAGTGGCTGTATATTTGTACTAGGTTAAATTTCATTTTATTTCCTAAAATATAGTTTTTTCGTACGTACGGACAAATTTCCGGATTTCAGGTTCCTTTTCAACCTATGTTATATATGCTGCTGGACTATAGATAGCGTCCAAACAATTAGCCATTGCATGTACATTCAGTGATTATATAGATTAAAATTATTCTAAATGAGGATATGTTGAAGATTATTATTAATGATTTTTTTTTTACAGAACAAAGTCCAATCACCATGTTTACACCTACTAACAAAGCCTTTAATGCTCTAGGCGAGAATTTTGTTCAAGGTTTGATCGAACATCCGGCCTTGCTTACTTGTATGTGCACGTCTAATCAATGAGTACTCAAGCATTGCATCACAATGACCATAACATGACCCAGTATGACAGAAACCATATCATATATTTTCCATCTTTGGTTCTTGTCATCAATTTTGTTTTCAGTTATATTGCAAATTCCTCCGAAATCCCACAGTATTTTGTTTTCTTAAAGGGACATTCCAGAGTTTGCTGCACTTTTTAAGTTGTTATCGACTAACAGAGACTTTTTAACGATTGAAATTACATATGAAATATATTTTTCTGCATAAAATATTAGTTACTGTATATTAAACGTGTTTCTGATCGTTCTAATATTGGTATTAGGTTAAATTTCATCTTATTTCCTAAATATTGTTTTTTCGTACGTACGAAATTATTTGAAGACAACATCCAGTTTGGGCTTCTTACAAATATTAAGACGAACTGAAACACATTGAATATACAGACACTGATATTCTAAACAAGAATATATATTTAATATGTAAATTTAATCGTAGAAATATTATATTAGTCGGAAATATCTTACAATGCAGCAAACTCGGGAATGTCCCTTTAAGTGAAAATTACGCAGGTATTTTAAAAATCATTTGATTTTAAATTGTTAGAATCACTTTGATTAAAGATTAACTATACTGATTGGAACAAATAAGCGATCACGCAAATAGTAACTGCAAACAGTGACTGCAATCAAAACCCCAATCCATGGTGTCAGAAGTTGACATTGGTCCTGGCAATCAATTGGACACTATTGACCTTTATTCCCACCAGGCGGAATTTAGCTCAGTCGGATGAGCGCTCGCCTGAGGTGCTTGCATCGCAGGATCGAACCACGTCAGTGGATTCGTTCAGCTGATTGGGGTTTTTTTTCTCGTTCCCACCAGTGCATCACGACTGGTCAAAGGCCGTGGTATGTACTTTCCTGTATGTGGGAAAGTGCATATAAAAGATCCCTTGCTACATTAAGAAAATGTAGCGCGTTTCCTCTATTGACTGCGAGACCACTAAAGCAAATCGTCGGCTATTGGATGTCAAACATATGGTCATTTTGACACAGTCATAGAGAGGAAACCCGATACAGTTTTACATTAGCTGCAAGGGATCTTTTATATGCACCATTCCACACATATGACAGCACACACCACGGCCTTTGATATACCAGTCGTGGTGCACTGGTTGGAACGAGAAATAGCCCGATGGGCCCACCGACGGGGATTGATCCTAGATCGACCGCGCATCAGGCGTGTGCTTTACAAATGGGCTACGTCGCGCCCCCAACGGCATTTAAATGCAGTAGTTGTACGGAATTGTACCTTGGCTTGCGAATATGCGCAAAATTTGTTTTCAGTATAAGAGTTTTGTTCAAGATTCTCCCTATTCCAATTTCCACAAACGTCAGTATCAGGGCCGTCTTAAGAATATTTCAGGCCACATGGCAAATCGATGTACTGGGGCCCTTAACCACCCCCCCCCCCCCCCACTCCAACCACCCCATACCCCCTTTAATTTTCATTTTTCAAATTGAATTTCGCGGGCCCTAAAATCGTGGGGCCCAGTGTACCCATGCGATAAGACCTCATTGGTCAGTATATGTGACAGAATGTCACAACGTCAAATATACAGATAAAACCCACGTTGTCTTTGCAGCTCTTCTAAAGTACCACGTAGTACCAGGCAGCCTATGAAGGGACGGCTTCCTTCCAGCGATGGTGGAGACTTTCGATGGTGATGATAAACTAAGACTAAACAGATTCTTCAATTGTAAGCATAGCCCTCTGTGATATATTAATCTTTAGCGATGTATGTATATATATATATATATATATATATATATATATATATATATATATATATATATATTGTCGAGGTTTAGATAACGGTGTAACAGGCTCGCTGAAGCTCGGCTGTTACACCGTTATCGAACCGAGCCAAATAACCACGATATCAAAACGTAGTAACCTGATATTTTTTTTTATCATGCAATCCCTTTCAAGTTATATTTGTGTAATATGTTTCAGTGAAAAGCAGTAAAGATACTATTTTATCGTGTAGAAACTAGTACCGGAAGTCGGGACAATAGCAGGTGATCGAAAGAATCTTGGGAATGGCATAGCCAGCCTAAAAGTTATATGATTCAAAATTGTAAATAAAATACTTCGATTATACGTGTATTTCAAAGTCTCTTGTGTCACAACATTACAATTTTTGTACCCTTTTCTGTGAAAATAAACTCAAGTTAAAAGTGACCTGAAGAAGATCTACATGACTGGCTGCCAGTGACTGTAACGTCAGACGCTGTTCCAATGTAAACATGCTTTTTTTCACAATGTTTAATTCAAAACGCTGGCTAGTTGCGAGTGGGAGCGAATACTGGTGAATTGAAAAATAGCAGGTAATTTGATGTTACAGGAAGTGTATATGTATTTATGCAGTTCAACAATTATTGCTGTAAATGGATGTTTGAAAAATGCAAAAACGATCTACCTGAAAATTGAGCAAACATCCGTCATGCGCACAACTCATTTCCTAGTGACATGATAACACTTCGAATTATCAGGTAGGGGTTATCAGGTCAGTAGGAAGCATGATTGCATAATAAATACTTGGTGGTTTCAGTGGAAACATATATTTTTATATATACTTTTTTAATAAATACTTATGTCATACTTTGTTTGACACCCAATAGCCGAGGGCTGGTCGTAGCTCAGTGGTAAAGCGCTATCTTGGTGTGCGGTTGGTTTGGGATCGTTCCAGCCAATGCATTACGACTGGTATATCAAATGTCTTGGTATGTGCTATCATGTCTATAGGATGGCGCATATATAAAAAAATCCCTTGCTACTAATGGAAAACTGTAGCGGGTTTCCTCTCTAAAACTATATTTCAAATTTCCAAATGTTTGACATCCAATAGCCGATGGTTAATAAATCAATGTGTTCTAGTTGTGTCGTTAAATAAAAACAAACTGTTAGGTCGCATCTTAAAGTGACAGACCCTATTTTTTAAACACTACCGCGTATTTTTCACTATTAGAGCCGTTTTTGATAATTGTGATGAGACATTACTTTGATTTTTACTTTGATTTGAAAAACGCACGTGCGTCTGAGAAATATCTGTTATGGAGATGAACTTAAGGACAAGTAACCCTGTGTCAACGACTTAGATTCTTGTTTAACTTTATTGTAACTGTACCAAAATGTGTTACAGTATGTAGATTACTCAAACTTTGTGTTAATTTTTATAAGTTGAAAATATAGGGTCTGAGACTTTATCAGGGGTTTTGAAATACCCCGAAAAAGCGAGCGTTGAAGGAAGGGAGGAAGTAAATATTTTAGTTAACGACGCACTCAACACATTTTGTTTACGGTTATATGGCGTCGAAGACACGAAGTCCGTGACAGGGATGGGGGGGGGGGGGGGGACCTTAATATAGGCATTGGCCTGTAGAGAGAGGTCTTAATATAGGCACTGGCCTGTAGGGAGAGGTCTTAATATGGCATTGGCCTGTAGGGAGAGGCCTTAATATAGTCATTTGCGTGTAGAGAGAGGCCTTAATACAGGCACTGGCCTGTATAGAGAGGTCTTAATATGGCACTGGCCTGTAGGGAGAGGCCTTAATATAGTCATTTGCGTGTAGAGAGAGGCCTTAATACAGGCACTGGCCTGTAGAGAGAGGTCTTAATATGGCATTGGCCTGTAGAGAGAGACCTTAATATAGGCATTTGCGTGTAGAGAGAGGCCTTAATACAGGCACTGGCCTGTAGAGAGAGGTCTTAATATGGCATTGGCCTGTAGGGAGAGGCATTAATATAGTCATTTGCGTGTAGAAAGAGGCCTTAATACAGGCTCTGGCCTGTAGAGAGAGGTCTTAATATGGCATTGGCCTGTAGAGAGAGAGAGACCTTAATATAGGCACTGGCCTGTAGAGAGAGGTCTTAATATGGCATTGGCCTGTAGAGAGAGACCTTAATATAGGCATTTGCGTGTAGAGAGAGGCCTTAATACAGGCACTGGCCTGTAGAGAGAGGTCTTAATATGGCATTGGCCTGTAGGGAGAGGCATTAATATAGTCATTTGCGTGTAGAAAGAGGCCTTAATACAGGCTCTGGCCTGTAGAGAGAGGTCTTAATATGGCATTGGCCTGTAGAGAGAGAGAGACCTTAATATAGGCACTGGCCTGTAGAGAGAGGTCTTAATATGGCATTGGCCTGTAGAGAGAGACCTTAATATAGGTACAGGCCTGTAGGGAGAGGCCTTAATATAGGCATTTGCGTGTAGAGAGATGCCTTAATACAGGCACTGGCCTGTAGAGAGATGCGTTAATGTAAGCATTGGCCTTTAGAGAGAGGCCTTAATATAGGCATTGGCTTGTAGAGTGAGGCCGTAATATAGGCACTGGCCTGTAGGGAGAGGCCTTAATATAGGCATCAGCCTGTTGGCCAATCCCAAACCGCTGTATTTGATTTGCGGAAATAAATATTGTATAAACCAAGTTCAAAACGTGGGACATTTTTCTATATGAATCACCCGATATGAACGTAACACCAAAAGAATTTGAAGTTAACTTATCAGTTATATGTATTATGGGTTGTGTTTGTTATTTCATCAGATGGCTATGATATAGACCACGCTCATCTTAAAAGGAAACCTATTTCTGTGACTAACGGAGTTGTGCACAAGATCGAAGAAGTGTTGATGCCGAATTCCCTAAATGAACAGATCCAGGCGTTGATGGCGGCCCCGAGTAAAACACCGGGAACATAGGCACTGGCGCGGTAACACGTCTGATGATACTGTATTTGACAATAAACTATCAAAGTTATTGATATTGATGTTACGTTATTTCTCGTATGCATAATGATAAAGAAAAGAAAAAGACAGACACAGACACACACACACACACACACACACACACATACACACATAGAGAGAGAGAGAGAGAGAGAGAGAGAGAGAGAGAGAGAGAGAGAGAGAGAGAGAGAGAGAGAGAGAGAGAGAGAGAGAGAGAGAGAGAGCGGTTGAGAGACAGACAGACGGACAGAGAGACACAGCGACAGAGACACAGAGATAGCTATACTGATAGACAGAGAGAAAGAGGGAGAGAGACACACACGCACACACACACAGACACGCACAGTATTACCATTGGTAAGCACCCGTCTGATGCGCAGTCGGTCTCGGTTCGATCCCTTTCGGTAAACCCATTGGACTATTTCTCGTTCCATCGAGTGTACCACGACTAGTTTATCAAAGGCCGTAATATGTGCTATCCTGTTTGTGGCATGGTGCATATACAATATACCTTGCTACTACCATATGTGTGACATCCAATATACCTTGCTACTACCATATGTGTGACATCCAATATATCTTGCTACTACCATATGTGTGACATCCAATATTCCTTGCTACTATCATATGTGTGACATCCAGTATACCTTGCTACTACCATATGTGTGACATCCAATATATCTTACTACTATCATATGTGTGACATCCAATATACCTTGCTACTACCATATGTGTGACATCCAATATATCTTGCCACTACCATATCTGTGACATCCAATATTCCTTGCTACTATCATATGTGTGACATCCAATATACCTTGCTACTACCATATGTGTGACATCCAATATACCTTGCTACTACCATATGTGTGACATCCAATATACCTTGCTACTACCATATGTGTGACATCCAATATATCTTGCTACTACCATATGTGTGACATCCAATATTCCTTGCTACTATCATATGTGTAACATCCAATATACCTTGCTACTACCATATGTGTGACATCCAATATTCCTTGCTACTATCATATGTGTGACATCCAATATACCTTGCTACTACCATATGTGTGACATCCAGTATACCTTGCTACTATCATATGTGTGACATCCAGTATACCTTGCTACTATCATATGTGTGACATCCAGTATACCTTGCTACTACCATATGTGTGACATCCAGTATACCTTGCTACTATCATATGTGTGACATCCAGTATACCTTGCTACTATCATATGTGTGACATCCAATATACCTTGCTACTACCATATGTGTGACATCCAATATACCTTGCTACTATCATATGTGTGACATCCAATATACCTTGCTACTACCATATGTGTGACATCCAGTATACCTTGCTACTACCATATGTGTGACATCCAGTATACCTTGCTACTATCATATGTGTGACATCCAATATACCTTGCTACTATCATATGTGTGACATCCAATATACCTTGCTACTATCATATGTGTGACATCCAATATACCTTGCTACTACCATATGTGTGACATCCAGTATACCTTGCTACTACCATATGTGTGACATCCAGTATACCTTGCTACTATCATATGTGTGACATCCAGTATACCTTGCTACTATCATATGTGTGACATCCAATATACCTTGCTACTACCATATGTGTGACATCCAATATATCTTGCTACTATCATATGTGTGACATCCAATATACCTTGCTACTACCATATGTGTGACATCCAATATATCTTGCTACTACCATATGTGTGACATCCAATATTCCTTGCTACTATCATATGTGTGACATCCAGTATACCTTGCTACTACCATATGTGTGACATCCAATATATCTTACTACTATCATATGTGTGACATCCAATATACCTTGCTACTACCATATGTGTGACATCCAATATATCTTGCCACTACCATATCTGTGACATCCAATATTCCTTGCTACTATCATATGTGTGACATCCAATATACCTTGCTACTACCATATGTGTGACATCCAATATACCTTGCTACTACCATATGTGTGACATCCAATATACCTTGCTACTACCATATGTGTGACATCCAATATACCTTGCTACTACCATATGTGTGACATCCAATATATCCTTGCTACTATCATATGTGTAACATCCAATATACCTTGCTACTACCATATGTGTGACATCCAATATTCCTTGCTACTATCATATGTGTGACATCCAATATACCTTGCTACTACCATATGTGTGACATCCAGTATACCTTGCTACTATCATATGTGTGACATCCAGTATACCTTGCTACTATCATATGTGTGACATCCAGTATACCTTGCTACTACCATATGTGTGACATCCAGTATACCTTGCTACTATCATATGTGTGACATCCAGTATACCTTGCTACTATCATATGTGTGACATCCAATATACCTTGCTACTACCATATGTGTGACATCCAATATACCTTGCTACTATCATATGTGTGACATCCAATATACCTTGCTACTACCATATGTGTGACATCCAGTATACCTTGCTACTACCATATGTGTGACATCCAGTATACCTTGCTACTATCATATGTGTGACATCCAATATACCTTGCTACTATCATATGTGTGACATCCAATATACCTTGCTACTATCATATGTGTGACATCCAATATACCTTGCTACTACCATATGTGTGACATCCAGTATACCTTGCTACTACCATATGTGTGACATCCAGTATACCTTGCTACTATCATATGTGTGACATCCAGTATACCTTGCTACTATCATATGTGTGACATCCAATATACCTTGCTACTACCATATGTGTGACATCCAATATATCTTGCTACTATCATATGTGTGACATCCAATATACCTTGCTACTACCATATGTGTGACATCCAATATACCTTGCTACTATCATATGTGTGACATCCAATATTCCTTGCTACTATCATATGTGTGACATCCAGTATACCTTGCTACTACCATATGTGTGACATCCAATATTCCTTGCTACTATCATATGTGTGACATCCAATATACCTTGCTACTATCATATGTGTGACATCCAATATATCTTGCTACTACCATATGTGTGACATCCAATATATCTTGCTACTACCATATGTGTGACATCCAATATACCTTGCTACTATCATATGTGTGACATCCAATATACCTTGCTACTATCATATGTGTGACATCCAATATATCTTGCTACTACCATATGTGTGACATCCAATATACCTTGCTACTATCATATGTGTGACATCCAATATATCTTGCTACTACCATATGTGTGACAGTGTAACATCCAATATATCTTGCTACTAACATATGTGTGACATCCAGTATATCTTGCTACTACCATATGTGTGACATCCAATATATCTTGCTACTATCATATGTGTGACATCCAATATATCTTGCTACTACCATATGTGTGACATCCAATATATCTTGCTACTATCATATGTGTGACATCCAGTATATCTTGCTACTACCATATGTGTGACATCCAATATATCTTGCTACTATCATATGTGTGACATCCAATATATCTTGCTACAATCATATGTGTGACATCCAGTATATCTTGCTACTACCATATGTGTGACATCCAATATTCCTTGCTACTATCATATGTGTGACATCCAATATACCTTGCTACTACCATATGTGTGACATCCAATATATCTTGCTACTACCATATGTGTGACATCCAATATACCTTGCTACTACCATATGTGTGACATCCAGTATATCTTGCTACTACCATATGTGTGACATCCAATATACCTTGCTACTACCACATGTGTGACATCCAATATACCTTGCTACTACCATATGTGTGACATCCATTATACCTTGCTACTATCATATGTGTGACATCCAGTATATCTTGCTATTACCATATGTGTGACATCCAATATACCTTGCTACTACCATATGTGTCACATCCAATATTCCTTGCTACTATCATATGTGTGACATCCAGTATACCTTGCTACTATCATATGTGTGACATCCAATATTCCTTGCTACTATCATATGTGTTACATCCAATATACCTTGCTACTACCATATGTGTGACATCCAATATACCTTGCTACTATCATATGTGTGACATCCAATATACTTTGCTACTATCATATGTGTGACATCCAGTATATCTTGCTACTACCATATGTGTGACATCCAATATTCCTTGCTACTATCATATGTGTGACATCCAATATACCTTGCTACTACTATATGTGTGACATCCAATATACCTTGCTACTATCATATGTGTGACATCCAGTATACCTTGCTACTACCATATGTGTGACATCCAATATTCCTTGCTACTACCATATGTGTGACATCCAATATTCCTTGCTACTACCATATGTGTGACATCCAATATTCCTTGCTACTACCATATGTGTGACATCCAATATTCCTTGCTACTACCATATGTGTGACATCCAATATTCCTTGCTACTACCATATGAGTGACATCCAATATATCTTGCTACTACCATATGTGTGACATCCAATATTCCTTGCTACTATCATATGTGTGACATCCAGTATACCTTGCTACTACCATATGTGTGACATCCAATATTCCTTGCTACTATCATATGTGTGACATCCAGTATACCTTGCTACTACCATATGTGTGACATCCAATATTCCTTGCTACTATCATATATGTGACATCCAATATACCTTGCTACTATCATATGTGTGACATCCAATATTCCTTGCTACTATCATATGTGTGACATCCAGTATACCTTGCTACTACCATATGTGTGACATCCAATATTCCTTGCTACTATCATATGTGTGACATCCAATATACCTTGCTACTATCATATGTGTGACATCCAATATTCCTTGCTACTATCATATGTGTGACATCCAGTATACCTTGCTACTACCATATGTGTGACATCCAATAGAACGGCTCAAAGAAAAACACATTATAGTTATATTAACACAGTTCTATTATTATGTACGGATGAGTTCATTTCTGTCGACATTGAGTCATTCCAGTTAACATCTGTAGCTGTTCCCTGTTGAGAAGTGAGTTTTAAGGTCAGTATTGAGGAAACGGGACTTTTGGCCTTAACTCGTACTGAAATGATGTGTAGCTGCTTTAGCCACATTTGTTACGTTTATCATCTATGCAATTTGATTTTCTCGTATACACCTTGTTGCATGTATTCATGATATTAGCAATAGATGTTGGGAGATTTGTTTTGCCGCTCAAAGTAAGTAAACTGCACTAATTGCTTACTTAGCCCACATTGAGTTATTCCAGTTGACAATGGCATTGGCCTTGGTACTCACAACTGTACACTGCTGAGAAATGAGTTTGAATACAAGTCGGTATTCGGGATAAGGAGGTGTTTGCCTATAACCCATATTATAATGATGTAAATGATACCTTTATAAATGGTAACACATCTTAACACATCTAGGCAACCTGGATGTAGATTTCTTTTGATATTAAAATCAAGCAAAGTTCATACAGGATGATATGTTTGGCATATTCTTATCATCAAGAAATGCATGTCGTCATTACGATTCATCCAGGTACATATTGACTTATAAAGGAGCCCAGACGTCAGGTAGTGCACTCAACACAAATGTTATCCAGTTAACGTTGATCCATGACTGACCTTTGACAGAATAATGACAGAATTTCTTAACACAGTAACACCATTTGCTCTATAGTGGATAATACAGCTCTATTTGAAGATTGAACACTAATGAAACAAAATTCGCGTTTGTTACAGTAAAGCCATAAGTTGGGTAGAATTCATTTGGGTGGCCAAATCAACCAGATTTGGCATTCCTTGCACCAAGGTGCCAAAACATATTGATGCAAATACTTTCCTTCGCGAGAATGGAGCAGGACGTGGCCCGGTGGTAAAGCTCTTGCCGTATGCACAATCGGCCCTGGATCGATCCCCATCGGTGGGCCTAATGGGCTATTTCTTTGTTAAAAATCTGAAACAGCGATTCCATACAGACAAAATACCTCCTACCGTAGATATTTCTGTTTACTTGCATCTTAATCAACGGTGGTAAAGCGTTCGCTTGATGCGCGTTCAGTTTGGTATTGATGCCTGTCGGAGAACCCAGTGGGTTATTTCTTGTTCTAGCCAGTGCTCCACGACTGGTATATCATAGGCCGTGGTATGTGCTATACTGTTTGTATGTTGGTGCACATAAAAGATCCCTTATTGCTAATAGGAAAACAATGTAGCGGGTTTCCTTCTAGGAATATATGTCAGAATTATCACATGTCTGACATCCAATACCTGATGATTAATAAATCAATGTGCTCTAATGGTATCGTTAAATAAAATAAATTTTAACTTTGTGCGAAATTACAAGGTATGGTATCAGCGACTGACAACAAACCACGTGGATAAAGAGACCAGGTTATTTTAAATTACAAGGTATGGTATCAGCGACTGACAACAAACCACGTGGATAAAGAGACCAGGTTATTTTAAATTACAAGGTATGGTATCAGCGACTGACAACAAACCACGTGGATAAAGAGACCAGGTTATTTTAAATTACAAGGTATGGTATCAGCGACTGACAACAAACCACGTGGATAAAGAGACCAGGTTATTTTAAATTACAAGGTATGGTATCAGCGACTGACAACAAACCACGTGGATAAAGAGACCAGGTTATTTTAAATTACAAGGTATGGTATCAGCGACTGACAACAAACCACGTGGATAAAGAGACCAGGCTATTTTAAATTACAAGGTATGGTATCAGCGACTGACAACAAACCACGTGGATAAAGAGACCAGGTTATTTTAAATTACAAGGTATGGTATCAGCGACTGACAACAAACCACGTGGTTAAAAAAGAGACCAAGTTATTTTAAATTACAAGGTATGGTATCAGCGACTGACAACAAACCACGTGGATAAAGAGACCAGGTTATTTTAAATTACAAGGTATGGTATCAGCGACTGACAACAAACCACGTGGATAAAGAGACCAGGTTATTTTAAATTACAAGGTATGGTATCAGCGACTGACAACAAACCACGTGGATAAAGAGACCAGGTTATTTTAAATTACAAGGTATGGTATCAGCGACTGACAACAAACCACGTGGATAAAGAGACCAGGTTATTTTAAATTACAAGGTATGGTATCAGCGACTGACAACAAACCACGTGGATAAAGAGACCAGGTTATTTTAAATTACAAGGTATGGTATCAGCGACTGACAACAAACCACGTGGATAAAGAGACCAGGTTATTTTAAACCAACAGCCAGTCTAGGAAATAACGAAGTATGATGGTGAAAACCAAGAAAAATGTGAATTATTAAAAATTGAAATACGTGGCCATAAATATTACAACAAATAATGTCATTTATTAGAAGAATAAAGTAGTGATTATTTGTTTTGTAAATGGCAGCCTATTTCACTAGATGCAATGTAAATGATATACTCATGGAAAATATAAGGGAACACATAAATAATAACAGCAAATATTGCTTGCCACCAGAATCCTCATCCGTTTTAACATGAAGTTAACTGTTATTAATGTTCAACCCCACAGTACTGACATTCAATCCCACATTACATTTGTGTATTTTATACAGGCATATCTCCTCTAATAGTGAATTAAATATGGTCTTAAATACCATGTGTTCCCATATTTATTTCCATCAGTATATTTCACAACATATAAAATATACAATCTACAGTAATGAATACGACAAACCGTGTCTAGTGTATTTGATATTATAATACAGTTTCTTGGTTATGTTTTAAGTTGACTTGCAGAGGAACTGCTATATCAGAATAGTGAGTAGATATTCTATTTCATTGAATAAGTTAGTGGATTTGACTATCATCGTTTAGTGAAAACCATTTCACAGCAACTTCGTTAACATTATTTAATAACTTTTATTAATTATTTTATCACTGCATGAACTATATTTCAGTTTTTAATTGTTACGGTCATATTAACTGTAATGTAAAATATCAGTCACTTTACAATTGTTAAGATCATATTAATTGTAATGTAAAATATCATTCACTTTTCAACTGTAATTAGATACATGTTGAAGTCCTTTGTACTTATATTAGAAGTGACAAACGTCTACGTGTTAAACTGGAACCTTTCTGATGCTTCGAACTATAGTAATCTACATTTCATGAAAATCTTGTAGTTTGTGTTTCAGTTATCTGTATTTTGTTATCAGCAAATAAAGCCATATTCTCGTATACCACAAGTCTTAAGTTTGGTGGCGTATCTCCAGAACCGTGTATTTATAACAGATGTGTTTCTATTATTGTAAATACAGTAGTCGTGTTTGGTCATAGAATGTCAAAATGTCCCCAATAAGTAATTAAGCAGAATCTTGTCCACAGGAAAATAGTTCAAAGATATCTTTGTGGAATTTATTGGGAATAAGAATCGACCAAATGACACCAGCGTCTGTATTAATAATAATAATAATAGATTTTTATTTCAGATCAGTGATCTATAGAACATATTTAAACATCACATATAAAACTGATTACATAATATACAGTAGCTTGGGCCAGCGATTTACACATACACATTTGAAGTACACATTTGCACACCACAGGTGGGCAGGTAGGTCGTTTGAGGTTGTTTCGATTCTGCTCTTCAGCGAATATGCTGTTGAGCGAAGTAAAGCGCCAAAGCTTTCTACTCGATGACTGACACACATCTTGCTGGCACTGTATGGTCGTCGTTGTCCGATCATCCATCGGTATGCATTATTATAACATATGTTAAGATCCTTCATGGTATCCTGTGTAAATTTCACCCAAAATGCACGCACGTACAAATTACTAAAATAACTCACAAATAGTTGTGTTTTAACAGATTCTGAACATTTTGCAAATCGCAGCAACAACATGTTTGCACGTACACAAAGGGCTCTATACTGTCGTTTAATGTCTTTATCGTCTTTCATGTTTTTACATATAATATTGCCTAGATATTATGTTCAAGTTCAAGTTCTTTATTGCGTTAAGTGTTACAGTTAATCAACCATTTGACTCGTGCTTACATCCATTGAAGGTTCAAGCACGACTGTCTTGGGCACATTATCAGAGATTCTCCAGTAGATGTGTGCAAGACAAGGTTTTACAACTGATCAGCATTATAACAGTGAAAACGATGAATACATACAACAGTTCGAAAGAATGACGCAGAGTGACAATGTCATGCAGTCAACACTCAGCTCTCTAAGACTATATGCCAAATTTACAAAATGTTTGACATCCAATAGTCTATGATTATTAAATCAATGTGTTCTAGTGGTGTCGTTAAACTAAACCAATTTTTTTTTTCAACATTCAGATAAATAATTATTTCACTAGTTAGTTTCATGTTCATAAATATTACTAAATATTTGTAGATACAAGAATGTTCTATTCACAAGTGCCATCGGCAATATGAATAGCAAAAATGAAAACATTATTGATACAATTAGTTTATAGTAATAATAGATATCTAATTTGATTCGCTTGCCGTAAGTATTGGTCACGGTAACTTATCTCCTTGTTGTTTCCAGCTGACAAGAGCTGTATTAGTTTTAAAGTTATAATATATTCTAAAATGGCGCAAAATAAACTACCATTTTTTATGCAGGTCACTCAATGACTGGCCCACTCTACTAGCAGTGTTAGAGTAACAGTGACAGAGGCTGTGATAATAATACTGATCATCTCAAAGTGACTTATGACTTGACTGCAAAAACAAAACAACAATTTGTAATGTGGAATATTTATTATTAGTCTACCAGACAAATCTGAAAGGAGGCCTAGTTTAGGAGTTTGTACAAGTGTTCGGGTAGAAAAATGCCAGATGGTGCCATCTGTTAGGGGAGTCTATGGGGGTAATCACCAGGTTGATGTTATATTATAAAATTATCATTTATATTTTCAGTTATGCTATTCCTGTTATTATTTCATAATATTCCTGTTATTATTTCATAATATTTTCAATGCATTGAGTGGTGGATCCAGAAAATCCATTTAGGGGTGACCCCAGTGACATGAGGTGGAATGCCAAGAGAACTTTGGGGGAGGTTTGGAATGGGATCGTGAAAAAAATAAAATTATAACTATCGCAAAATTTAGAGGGGGCCCGGGACCAGCCCCCCCCCCCCCTAGATCGGCCTATGGCATTTATGTGAATAAATTTGTTTTGTTTTCTTAAATATTGTATATATTGTTACAAGAACTACTTATATTTTTTGTATAAGCTCTTCGCTATAACAAATAGAATAATAATGCATTACACTGTTAGTCTAGACTATTTAAAAAAAAATAGCACAGCTGTATCCGCGGTCTTGAAGCGACTCTAGGTTTTGCCAGCAGCACGAAGATATCGTGTTGTCAACAGATGTTCCAGATCTCACGTTTCCCGGTATGGGTCTTCGCCACTGGTTTTCTCCATTCCACACACAGTGGGTCACTTGTCACTGAGTTGTACCAAACATGGGGGTTCTCTTGCTGATACTGTTAGTCGGGTGTGCCTGGGGTCAACATGGCACCATCATGGACGTGTTGCATCACCGCAGAGACACTTCATTCATCAGCTACATACAGCAAGCGGGTCTTGAAGATACTCTCAAGGGAGCAGGTAAAGATGTTTAACATGAAATCATGGAAAAATATTTAAGAACATTTCCATTTATTGTCCTCAGGCAACCTTACAAATGAACAAAGAGAAAAATATCTGTTAACCGCACCTCAGCACATTTTAAACTATGGCTAGTTTGTGTCTAGCATACGGTTATTTTAACACTTTGTCAAAATACAGATATGTCACTCCTACCGAAGAGATCGTATCTATGAAGTTTTTATTAGACACACTAGCACATACCACAGCATTTTAGTGTCTAACATACAGTTATTTCAACACGGTTAAAATACAGATATGTCACTCCTACCGAAGAGATCGTTTCTATTAATGTTTTCATTAGACAGGACAGCAAATACTAAGGCCTTTTTTTTATCAATTGTGGGGTACTGACTGGGACGAAAAAAAACCCAGATGAATTGACGGGCTCACCAAGTGCGATTGGATCTACGAGCAACCGCAGCTTAGACGAGACCTGGGGTCTAATTCACTAAACTATCGCAACTTTGCGATCTCGCATTGCAGTGCTAAAAAAACTTGCAAAGAGGATGCTTTGTTGTCTAGCAGAGCCTAAGATACCTTTGTGAATTAGGCCCATGTACTACGAAGCTACACCAGCCCTTTTCGATTAAGATGCAAGGAAAACTATTTGATAGTATTTTACAAAATGAGAACAGGAAGGTAGGAAAATGAAATTAAAATATTAGCTTTGCTTTTAAACAGAATCAAATCAAGACGAATACTATTTCACAGTTGCTGATTGTCATCAGGGTTATAACATCCAAGAAATCCTAAAAGCCTTAAACAAGTTTTATGGTAGACACTCAGAAGACTAAGGACCAGCACTTGACATCCTTTTCGACTCTGCCCTGTGCAGTTACAATTTTGATCATGGAATACGCTTTTGTCATTCAGATTTACAATTACAAATTGAAGTCACCAGCAAAACCCAATTAACCTCGTAGTAACGGTGTACGACATGAATATAACTGCACACTTTGAAATGTTTTGTTTTGTTGGGTTTGTTGTTTTTTTTGTTTTTTTGTTGTTGTTTTTTTTCTGTATCACAGTAATATTTTAATAAATATTTTAAAACATAGCAGACTAATATGTTTGAAATATCACGAATAGAACAAATATGTAGGTATTCATTTTAAAACCAACGTTCAGCATTTTAATACATCGAAGGTTGTAACATCCATTATTGTTTCTATGGAAACGTGTATATAAAAGCTCTATTGCCGTTTGTTTGCAAGGAATCTCATACGTGGCGGAAGCTTTCGACTACGTATGTGTTAGACACCAAATAGCCATAGTCTCAAATGGTCTGAGGTGTTTGTAAAAATATTTGTTTTCCTTTCCTTTGACTATTTCTCAAACATGGTGCATATATTATGACGGATTTTAAAAAAATTGAATATACTTGTAAACGGAACTTAAATCCTTTTTTTTGGGGGGGGGGATTGGGTTTTTTGGGGGGTAATTGGCTGGGTGGGGGCGGCATTTGCTCAGTCGATTGAGCGCTCACCGTAAGTGCTTGCGTCGCAGGACAGAACCACCTTGGTGGATCCGTTCAGCTGATTTTTTTCTCGTTTCAAACAGTGCACCACAACTGGTCAAAGGCCGTGGTATGTGCCTTCCTTTCTCTTGGAAAATGCACATGAAAGATCCATTGCTACTAATAGAAACATGTAGTGGGATTCCTCTGTAGACTACGAGTCAGAATTACCTATTGTTAGACATCCAATAGCAGATGATTACTTAATCAATGTGCTCCAGTGGTGTCATTAAATAAAACAAACTAACCTTTTTTTGTGTTTGTTTCAGGACCTTTCACCGTGTTTGCTCCCACCAATCATGCGTTTAGGAGACTGAGCACTGAAATCGCTGCCAAGATGAAGCTCGACCCGGCTCTGTTGAAGTCGATCATCAAGTACCACATCGTCAGCGGCAGCACCCTGTCGCACAACGATCTGATGGCGAACGAGAAGTTGATCCCGTCAATGGAAGGTCACGACATTAGAGTGAACCACTATCTATTCAACCAGGTAGGTCAACAGATCATTATCTTAATATTAATAAAGAATTTCCAATTTCTCCCACGATTATTAAATCCAGTGGCGGATCCCAAAAATCCATTTAAGGGGGCCCCAATGACATGTGGTTGAAGGCCACAAACGTCCCCTAAGAGATTCCTCGGATTCTCCCACTTAGATCCGCCACTGCCGTCTGTCAGCTTCGTCCTACACGGCCTTCTGAGCTGCGCAAACCATCGACTTCCTGTCTCAGCTTCCTCAACGGGTGCAGTTTCTGTGCACTCCCCCGCACCCACCAGGCTTCCTCGTCCTCTGCCGCTAATAAAGTTGGTATGACCCACGGCACTAACTAACGATCTCCGGTAGCAGGAGTGTATAGCAGATGGTTACAAGTGCCTCTTAAGAACGCGATAGAGAGAGAGAGAGAGAGAGAGAGAGAGAGAGAGAGAGAGAGAGAGAGAGAGAGAGAGAGAGAGAGAGAGAGAGAGAGAGAGAGAGAGAGAGAACCTTTTAACATGCCCCTATACCACTGACAGCAGAAGTAACTGTTGTACAGTCTCCGAGGGGGCGGGACGTAGCCCAGTGGTACAACGCTCGTTCGGTGCGCGGTCGGTGTGGGATCGATCACCGCCAGTGGGCCCATTAGGCTGTTTCTCGTTCCAGCCAATGCACCACGACTGGCATATCAAAGGCCGTGGTATGTACTACACTGTCTGTGGGATGGTGCATATAAAAGATCCCTTGCTGCTAATCGAAAAGAATAGCCCATGAAGTGGCGACAGCGGGTTTCCTCTCTCAATATCTATGTGGTCCTTAACCATATGTCTGACGCCATATAACCGTAAATAAAATGTGTTGAGTGCGTCGTTAAATAAAACATTTCTTTCTTTCTTACCGTCTCCGAAGTGGTCAGACTAACATATTAAAACAAAGCTACTGTAGGTTTGTCTCTGTACACGATATGAGCGGGACATAGCCAGTGGTAAAACGCTCGTATGATGCGCGGTCGGTCTAGGATCGATCCCCGTCGGTGGGCCCGTTGGAGCTATTTCTTGTTCCAACCAGTGCACGACGACTAGTATTTCAAAAGCCGTGATATGTGCTATCCTGTCTGTGGGATAGTGCATATAAAAGATCCATGTAGTGGATGTCCTTTCTAAGACTATAAGTAAATTTTTTAATCAACCCAGTAGTCAATGTTTAATAAATCAATGCACTCTAGTAGAGTCGTTAAACCAAACAAACTTTAACTGTACACAGTAAGCACTGTACCATACACCTTTATAGCAATGGATGAAAACACGGAATCATACAAGTCCTTTTCTCTCTCCCCCCACCCCCCCCCTCACCCCCCTCTCTCTATCTCTATCTATTTATCTCTTTCTCTATCTCTTTATCTCTCTCTTCCTCTCGCCCCCCCATCTCTCTCTCTCTCTCTCTCTCTCTCTCTCTCTCTCTCTCTCTCTCTCTCTCTCTCTCTCTCTCTCTCTCTCTCTCTCTCTCTCTCTCGTCACAAACACAAAAAATACTTAGTATACAGTTTCTAAAGGTTTCCCTTTATTCTGGTAGCATAGAAGTGTTCCCACATTTAGAGAGGGGACTGAATACTGCCATGCCCGTCATGTATGTGTATGTTGAACTTACAGCACATGTTAGTGACCGGGGCACGTATCTACCACTATTCTGGGTTGACGGCTACAAACGGCGCCGTTATCGAGATAAATGACGTCATGATACCCCCGGGCGGTAGCGTCCTCGACCTCATCAACAACGATCCCGAACTCAGTACGTTGAAGCAGGTGGTACAGAGCGCTGGGCTGACCACGTTTCTACAAGGTAACTTTCTTGGACAGTGTTACGATTTTACGTGTTCTATGTCTTCTTCTTCTTCTTCTTCTTCTTCATCTTTCCGATGGCGGGACGTAGCCCAGTGGTAAAGCGCTCGCTTAATGCGCGGTCGGTCTGGGATCGATTCCCGTCGGTGGGTCCATTGGGCTATTTCTCGTTCCAGTCAGTGCACCACGACTGGCATATTAAAGGCCGTGGTATGTACTACCCTGTCTGTGGGATAGTGCATATAATATACCTCGAAAAGAGTAGCCCATGAAGTGGCGACAGCGGGTTTCCTCTCTCAGTATATGTGTGGTCTTTAAACATATGTCTGACGCCATATAACCGTAAATAAAATGTGTTGAGTGCGTCGTTAAAAAACCCCATTTCCTTCCTTCATCACCTCCGTACTATGTGCACCAACGACTCCATCCTCGTAGATATAGTAAACAGTTTTAAGATTTAGATTGGAGTACAGACAGCCATTATACACAGGCACTTGACAGATATTTGTATATATGAACAAGTTCTAAATAGTTGTATATTGTTTCTTTTCAAATGTATTTTATCACATAGTTCTATACAGACGATTCAGCGGGTCCAAATTGTTCAAATGGTTCCCGCACTGTAAATTACGTTATATTAACGAATATTACTATGAAAAATAAGCGATCTTTGTTAGAAAGATTTCTACCGATATACGCATTTAAAACTAGAAAAAGAGCATTGCCAAAAAACGTTATATAGATGGTCATCTTTAGAATAGGAATTGTCTCCCTGTAACCAGATGTGTCGTGACTCCTGGAATACGATGACTTGACCTGCAGGAGTTTACATAGAGTAGGCCACAGATCACAATTATCTTCGTTGTACTTTTTTTAAATTTAGCTTTAGTTGCTTGTGACGGAACATGCTCTTAAATTTGTTTCGCCTGTGGCGATTTTAATTGTGTCAGAGGGCCGTGTGCAGTTTCATTGCACGTAGCCCAGGTGGGCAACTTGTTACGTAATACTTCGCGCGATCGGGCATTCCAATATGCACTTAGTCCAAACGTAATACCTCTGCGAGTGCGGTTTCGACGACCGTGATTTTGGCGACCAAGGCGTCAGTAAGTCTGACGATCAGAGAAATTATACCGACTCTGGCAGAGGTGGAATATCAGATGATAGGGGGAGGTACCGCCTTGTACCCCCAGGCAATATTCTGATTTATAATAAATAGCTAGTTTTTAGAGATATCGAGGAGAGACCGAAAAGGAAGCTTCCCGGGATTGTCCGTTTGGACTGGTAAATATTTTTATTTCTGCTCTGTGTATAAACTTGATGTGAAAATATTTTAATACTGTATTATACCAATATTCTTTAGACAGTGTCTTCGGTCATCTGACGAAGTAAATCGTAGTCTTACTGTTCTATATTTTATACGAGTATTTGGTAATATAAAGCTTAGCCAGTAATCCTAGAAGACCTAGGTAAACTGTAGGTTATTGTCTTTATTGTGATAGGTACCAGTATTAATTCTGTGTTACAAGGTTACTGAATGAGTAGTTAGGGTTAATTAAAAATTAACCAGTTAGGAATAGAGCTGTAATTCCTTTATTAATTAAGTTCCCCAAGAAGCGTTTCTCAATTATCACACGTTACTGAACGAGTAGTAAGGGTTAATTAAAAATTAACCAGTTAGGAATAGAGTGGTAATTCCTTTATTAATTAACTTCTCCTAGAAGCGTTTCTCAATTATCACACGTGTGGGTGTTGTGTTACGGTGAAATGATTCGCATATTGTGTAACTAGACACCTAGAGATTAACTAATTAAGTGATCAGTTCTGGGTTGTTATTATTGTTGTTATTAATTAACTACTACGGCTGTACATTTGTCAGCGTAGGTTAATACAGATTCCAAAGTGTATTGTGTTTTGTTGTGTTTCTAGTGAGCTAAACGTGCTATAATAATATATACTTTATATAAGATCGTATCTCTGATCATACCTAGACGAGCCATACTAGGGTTTAACCGCCTGTTACAGAGAGATCTAATAGATATACAGTTAGGAGAGATATTTTGATAATCGTGTTTTATTCAGTTACGGGTATTATAGAATCCCCGTGACATTGCTATATCACTATTATTAATATCAGAAAGCCCGTGTTTTTGTTTGTAATACAATACGCCTTTGTCTGCCTGGGGGTGGGGAACATATCCTGAAAAGGACAATTCCTGTTATCCAGCTCTTTCTCTCAAGATATTGGCTTAAGCAAACACACCCACTAAACCTGGCCGGAATACACCCATTTTACACAAAATGTACTACATATGTATGGGCTAGAATTATCACTTTAGTGTAAACACATGTTTATAAATTACATTCTCTCCCTTATCATCTTCAGTCTGATAATATAAGCCATCGGACATACGGCTGGTAGGTACAGGGTTCGCAGCCCGGTACCGACTCCCACCCAGAGCGAGTTTTTAACGACTCGGTGGGTAGGCGTAAGACGACTACACCCTATTCTCTCTCACTAACCACTAACCACTAACAACTAACCCTCTGTCCTGGACAGACAGGCCAGATAGCTGAGGTGTGTGCCCAGTACAGCGTCCTTGAACCTTAATTGGATATAAACATGAAAAAAGTTGAAATGAAATGAATATAGTTGCCACTTCAAAGCTGTCTGCTACAAGAAAATCACAGTCAAACAACAGACTACTTGTGCGGATTAATTTCCGGATTAACTACATGGGAAGATAACTCTGATCTGTGGCCGACGTTAACGAAGCCACTAACAAACGATTGATTGATTCAAGGACAGATTTCTCCAGCGACAAATATATCCGTGAATTTGCTGTAAAAACACCAATTCTAGGCATGTATTTTCCTTTGTTTGACACACAATAGCCGCAGGGCCGTACCCTGATCAAAATCCTAGAGGGGGAACTACTTTTTATAAACAAATGAAACACTATACAAATTAAACCCTGAGATATGTATGCTATTTCCTGGAGTAAAAGAAAAAGTGAGATTCCCCTGCCCCCCTGCCCCCGGATGGTATGGCCCTGAGCCGGTGTCTATTTTTTAGCCTGTATTTTGACACACGTGTTGCAGGTTTTTAGATTAATTAACATTAATGTCCATTTTCACAGGCTAAAACTAGGTTAATTTATTTATTCCGTTTGTTGGGGATATGCTGCAGGCATTTCTGTTTGAGCCTGTATTCATAACTGCTAAAACAAAAGCTACCCCCCCCCAACCCCCCCCCCCCCCCCCGACAAAAGCAAGTAACAAAAAAGCCTCTAAAAATTAGCGGATAACGATGAGATGTTAATCACCAGTTCGTCCGAAGAAATTCCAACGCATGTTGATGACAATTGAAATCTAACAATACGATTGGACAACACGAATTGATGTTTATGTTGCTATGGTGACTATAGTCCGTTTGCATTAACTCCATGTAGTCCGTGGGCCAGACCCACCAAATTTGACTTATTGGTACCATCTGAGGGGACTAAACGTTATGGTGTTTTTCATGAAGCTGAACATTTCAGTGATTCATTCTGATATTATGTACATCTGAGAAGGGCCATTTTGACCCAAATTACCAAGGTCAAATAAAGGTCAACATTTGTCAATACATTTAAGCTCTTAATCACACAAATGACTGCCACTTTATAATAATGAATAAAGATAAAATAAAGATAAAAATGTATTATTAAGTTTCAAACCTATACCTCATAACTGTTTGTACAACAAATTTCACGTTTCTTAACAAATTACAATCAGATTGCAAGATGATCTTTCTGAGACTTCCAGTTCTGAAAATACAAACATTTTAATAATGGACTGATCCATCTTATTCGCACCAACTTTATAGATAGCCATCTTATATCTTGACAAACTCTACATCCCGAAGATTAATTTAAACTATAGTCACAAAATGTATGCATTCAGTCCCGACTGTTCAAAAGTTAGGGCTCTCTTTCACCCCTTGCTGCCAGATGATAGAAAACGTTGCCATGTCGATGCAATCAATGATTACTTTAAATGAAAATATGTCGAAGATTATTAAATGTATTTTCTTAATGATATTTCCAGAACAGCATCCAATCACCCTATTTGCGCCAACTAACAAAGCTTTCGAAGCTCTAGGCGGGAGTGTTACCCAAGGCTTGATTCAACAGCCAGCCCTGCTTACTAGTAAGTACACGTCTACTTAAGGAGTACTCAAGCGTTGTATCACAATGAACATAACAAACATGACCCAATATCAAACAAACTACATGTATATCATATATTGTTCATGTTTTCTTCTTGTCATAAACTTTGATTTCAGTTATCCATGCTCCACGATCTGCCAAATTCCTCCCAAATCACAATGTTTTTTGTTTTACTTTTTACAATTGAAAATTACGAAAGTTTAAAAAAAAACACATTCAAGTTTAAAAGTGTCATTATCACTTTCATCACAAATAAAATATATTCAGGGCCGTAGCTAGCGGGGGAGCGGGTGGGGTGTGGGGGTGTGGGGTGGTGGTGGGGGGGGGGGGGGGGGGGGGGTGGGGGGGGGTGGCTTGGCAAGAAAAAAAATCCAGAAAACGTTTTAGTAACTTAAAGAAAATTCTCTTCTTAACCGTTTAAGGAGTTTTAGACTATTAACTACTCAGTTGCCCCCAAAAACTAAAAAATATTAGCTACGGCCCTGATATTATAATTTATATTTTAAAAAATACAAGTATATTTTGCAAGATTTTTTCCATTGCAATTTCCACAGCATCACTCACGTTGTCTTTGCAGCTCTTCTGAAGTACCATGTGGTTCCCGGCAGCCTGTGGAGTGATGACTTCCACCAACAGATGCTGGAGACTTTCGATGATGATGATAAACTAAGACTTCATAAGTTCTTGTTTTGTAAGCATTATAACCCAGTGTTCAATATTAGTCTCTGTGCTTACAAGGCTTCGGTGGCGTCGTGGCAGGCCATCGGTCTACAGGCTGGTAGGTACTGAGTTCGGATCCCAGTCGAGGCATGGGATTTTTAATCGAGATACCGACTCCAAACCCTGAGTGAGTACTCCGCAAGGCTCAATGGGTAGGTGTAAACCACTTGCACCGACCAGTGATCCATAACTGGTTCAACAAAGGCCATGGTTTGTGCTATCCTGCCTGTGGGAAGCGCAAATAAAAGATCCCTTGCTGCCTGTCGTAAAAAGAGTAGCCTATGTGGCGACAGCGGGTTTCCTCTAAAAACAGTGTCAAAATGACCATATGTTTGACGTCCAATAGCCGATGATAAGATAAAAAATCAATGTGCTCTAGCGGCGTCGTTAAATAAAACAAACTTTTTTACAAAGGGCGGGATGTAGCCCAGTGGTAAAGCGTTCGCTTGATGCGCGGTTGGTATGGGATCGATCCCCGTCGGTGGGCCCATTAGGCTATTTCTCGCCAGTGCACCACGACTTGTATATCAAAGACCGTGGTATGTACTATCTTGTCTGTGGGATGGTGCATATAAAAGATCCTTTGCTGCTAATTGAAAAAGAGTAGCCCATGAAGTGGTGATATCTGTGTGGTCCTTAACCGTATGTCCGACGCCATATAACCGTAAAAAAATGTGTTGAGTGCGTCGTTAAATAAAACATTTCCTGTATTGTGCGCACATGGGCAGGATCCTGCTCAGTCGGTAGAGCGCTCACCTGAGGTGCTTGTGTTGTAGGATCGAATGACCTTATTGGACCCATTCTCTGATTGAATGTTTTTCCTGTCCCATGCAATGCATCGTGTCTGGTATATGATGGCAGTGCATCGTGTCTTGTATATCGATGGCAGTGCATCGTGTCTGGTATATCGAAGACCGTGGAATGTGCTGTCCTGTCTGTAGAATAACAGCATATAAAATCCCTTGCTGTCAATTTGTGTGCACATGGGTGGGATCTAGCTCAGTCGGTAGAGCGCCTTCCTGAGGTACTTGCGTCGTAGGATCGAACCACCTCTGTGGACACATTCAATTTGAGGTTTTTTCCCTCCCATCCCAACCAGTGCACGACGATTGGTATATCAAAGGCCGTGGGATGTGCTGTCTTGTCTGTGGGAAAGATCATATAAAAATTCCTCTGCTGCTAATAGCAAAATGTAACGGGTTTCAATTAAGATTCAAGTACACTGTCCTGAGCACACACCTCAGCTATCTGGGCTGTCTGTTCACGACAGTGGGTTAGTGGTTAGTTGTTAATGGTTAGTGAGAGAGAAGTAGTCAGTGTAGTGCCCTTACCTACTCACCGAGTCGTTCAACTCGCGCTGGGTGGGGGCCGGTACCGGGATAGGAACCCAGTACCGACCGGCGTTGTGTTCGATGGCTTAACCACTACACTATCGAGGCTGGTATTCACACAGGCGTAGCCAGGAGTTCATACTGAAGATGGCCACCCAAACCGTCTACATGTGTTACTTTGATTTAAAAAAAAAAAAAAAAAATTAAAAAAAAAAGCCCACCAAAAAACACTAGTACAAAAGTGCATTCCATCTTGACAACAACAAAAAAAAGACTACTGTACGGACGATTGTGTAAAATAATGGTATCTCAATCAATCGTCGTGTTCTGTACGCACAGTATATGCTGAGTAAGTTATCAATCGTAAGCTATTTTTACATTAATTTGTGCATCATGTGCAATAACAGTAAGCTACGTATCACAAGTAAACGTCGTTTTACCACCAATAGAAAACAGTTGCATACGTTTTCCGCTATTCAAGTTCACCATAGTGGGACGGAATGTTCTAAGAATCTTCCCGATATGAACGTACATAGGCGTACGGGATTCCAGTTGTGTAGATGGGCAATCTGCTTTTTGCTCGAATTAAACGAAAATGCCCAAATCTGGATAACAACATTCATTCATATTAGCATTACTACCAAACAGCTAAATAGGATTGCAGACGAATTACTACGCATTTTTACATGGATTGCAACTCATTTTGAGGGTAGAATGAGGGAAATACATGGTAAAAAGGTCTCAGGTTGGCACATTTTGCCCGAATATCTCTATCATGTTTGCCCGAATGTGATGTTTTGCTGCATCACTAGGGGCGGTGGGGGGGGGGGGGGGCAGTTGCACCCCCCCCCCCCCCGACTCCTTGCATCGTACGCGTATGTGAACGTAATTATGATAATTTTGTTAATTATCTATTTATGGGTTGTGTTGGGTTGTGTTTGTTATTTTCGCAATTGGCTATCGATATGTTATCATTTTCTCGATATGTATCATGTAATGTAATTATGTATTATGGGTTGTGTTTGTTATTTAGTAGTTGTCTATAATGCATCAACTGGATATGAAATTTTAGCAGTTGCTAAATGTATCACCCGATATGAATGTAATGATGTATTATGGGTTGTGTTTGTTAATTTAGTAGTTGGCTATAATGTATCACTGGATATGAACGTAATGATATATAATAATTAATTATGTAAATTATGTGAATTATGGGTTGTGTTTGTTATTTTCGCAGTTGGCTATGATGTAGACAGTGCTCAGATTAAAACGAAGGATATTGCAGCGACTAACGGGGTGGTGCACAAGATCGCAGATGTTTTGGTACCGAAATCAATTCAGGCCCAGGTGTCGGCATTGAAAGTAACTACGGCGCCACCACCGGTCGTAAATCCGTCTGATGCTCCTTAATCTGTCCAATAAACTACCAGAGTTATCGATGCTGATGTTACGTTGTTATTTCTCACAGAGAGATAGAGATAGAGAGAGAGAGATAGAGAGATAGAGAGAGAGAGAGAGAGAGAGAGAGAGAGATAGAGAGACAGACTGACTGACAGACAGACTGATGGACAGACAGACTGACAGACTGACAGACATACAGTGGGAGATCGGAGTCTGTGCTTGTAAAACTTTAGAATCTATAGTCCTTTCCACAGAGAACACCTTTTTTTCATAATATAGATTTTTCTACATGTCATTGGCGTAGCCAGCATGAGGCAGACGAGGCGCTTGCCTCGTCTGGAATTTCCCCAGATTTATTTTATTTTTCTCATGACACTGATATTTATTTTACAGGTCTGGGTTTTCCTCGGCGTTTTTCTCCTTGCTGCCAATTTATGTGCACATGGGTGGGATCTAGCTCAGTCGGTAGAGCCATCTCCTGAGGTGCATGCGTCGTAGGATCGAACCACCTCTGTGGACACATTCAATTTTAGTTTTTTCCCTCCCATCCCAACCAGTGCACGACGACTGGTATATCAAAGGCCGTGGAATGTGCTGTCTTGTCTGTGGGAAAAAGCAAATATAAGATCCTCGGCTGCTAATAGCAAAATGTAATGGGTTTCAATTAATATTCAAGTACACTGTCCTGAGCACACACCTCAGCTATCTGGGCTGTCTGTTCACGACAGTGGGTTAGTGGTTAGTTGTTAATGGTTAGTGAGAGAGAAGTCGTCAGTGTAGTGCCCTTACCTACTCACCGAGTCGTTCAACTTGCTCTGGGTGGGGGCCGGTACCGGGATAGGAACCCAGTACCGACCGGCGTTATGCTCGATGGCCTAACCGCTACACTATCGAGGTTGGTATTCACACAGGCGTAGCCAGGAGTTCATACTGAAGATGGCCACCCAAGCTGTCTACATGTGTTACTTTAATTAAAAAAAAAAAAAAAAAAAAAAAACCCCACCAAAAAACACTAGTACAAAAGTGCATTCCATCTTGACAAAAAAAGGTCTACTGTACGGACGATTGTGTAAAATAATGGTATCTCAGTCAACCGTCGTGTTCTGTACGCACAGTATATGTTGAGTAACTTGTCAATCGTAAGCTATTTTTACATTAATTTGTGCATCATGTGCAATAACAGTAAGCTACGTATTACATCATGTTTCTACGTTGCTTAGGAGCCGAGATATGACGAATATCGTGTTTTGAGGGCGGTCATTTTGAAATTCAAGATGGCGGCCAGTTACCATGGTGATGGCGATGGGTACCTAGGCTTATATGAATCTACACATGTTAAGCTATCTGTATGCCAATGTTCACGTTTTTGTCAAATTTTGCACGATTCTTATGATATGTGCGCCTTAACCGCTGTACTATAGTTACTTCATACGCATTCAAATGTCGATAGCGTTGCCATAGAGTCCTATTAATATAATAGAAGGCGGGTGTTGGTTAAACGCGGAACGGAATATAATACTACTGTAGCGGAGTAATTAGATTTTTACACGTTTTGTCGTTTTAAAGGCTAAATATTTTATCAATACCCAGTGTAATCGTGTATTGTGTGTATTAGCAGCAAGGGATTGTAACTGGAAGCAGTAAGAAATGCCTACTAAATGTACGGTAGTCTAAAAGCACTTTTAAAAAGGTTAGGTGTGCATAAGCGTACGAGACAGGGAGACAAAACCTCAAATTCGAGCAAAAATAATACAGATATTCGGGCAAAATGCTCTAACCTGAGACCTTTTTGCCATGTATTTCCATCATTCTACTCTCAAAATGCTTAGTGATTCGTTTGCAACTCTATACAGCTGTTTTATAGTAATACTAATATCAATAAATAGACAATGACTAGTTAATGACGTCGGATATCTGCTTTATCCTGTGATGGTAAGTATGGGAAATTCTGTGAGGCGACCCTAAATCAAAATTTTGTGATAAATCCTTATAGTTAACAACGAAACACAGTGATATTATCCCCTAACTGTGGTATGGTTAGTCCCATTTTTTTTCAGTAACATGTTTTATACATGAACAGTTTTGCTAGTGTCTTCTGGCCATTAATGAATGAACGAATCAATGAATGAATGAATGTTTAACGACACCCCAGCACACACGTACACACAACAAATCGGCTATTGGGTGTACAACAAAAGATACACGATGATCAACATCAACTGAAATGTTAATATGAATGTTAAAACTTGTTAAAGTTTGTTTTGTTTAACGACACCACAAGAGCACATTGATTTATTTAATCATCGGCTATTGGATGTCAAACATTTGACATATAGTCTCAGAGGGAAAACCCGCTACAATTTTCCTTTAGTAGAAAGGGATCTTTTATATGCATCATCCCACAGATAGGATAGCACATACCACGGCCTTAGCTATGAAGGGGTCGCATTTATGAAAGACACAATGAAGTATATTAATATTAAATATGAAAATGACAAAAATAAACGCTATGGTTAGACCATGAAAACAGTGTATGGAGACGTGGTAAACAAACCAATACTGTACCGAATTATCAACATAAAACGAGAAACATATTTAAAAACATTATCACACATGCTTATAGAACTAATATTAACATCAAGAGATATTGAATATGTGCTGTATTCGCTACTTTCAAGGATACCCATGAGAATGTTGCCACCCCTGCACCACGATGAGATACAACACACGCGGGGGCTTCTGGACATTAGGAAGGAAGGAAATGTTTTATTTAACGACGCACTCAACACATTTTATTTACGGTTATATGTCGTCAGATATATGGTTAAGAACCACACAGATATTGATAGAGGAAACCCGCTGTCGCCACTTCATGAGCTACTCTTTTCGATTAACAGCAAGGGATCGTTTATATACACCATTCCACAGACAGGATAGTACATACCACGGCCGTTGTTACGCCAGTTGTGGAGCACTGGCTGGAACGAGAAATAGACCAATGGGTCCACTCTGGACATTAGGAATGAGACCTGTATTGCAGTCAGTATTGCAGTAGTGTATAGAAAATCTAGTGGACTAATAATTGTCCAAAAGTAATTATTGCAATTAAATTGGTTGTGGATAAATTATTAAATCATCAAATAGAAAACTTAGGGTTTTTTTAAAGTGTCAATATAGCATAATAGTAGGCGTTATTTAAGGTGGTCGCTATACACAAAGTCGTATAATAGCCAAATTGTATTAACTTCTATGTACACTATACCTCTATCTTATTTCCAACAATTTCAGGAAATGTGCCCAAGAATGTGTTTATTTTAATAGCATTAGTGAAAACGGGGCAAAATTGGTCGTTAATGAAGGTGATTTAATACACAAGTTCGTATGTAACCCATTTTTTTCCTATCAGACAAAAAGTGTCCCCATCACCATGTTTCACAAAGATATCAGGAGTTTTGATAACACAGTCGTCAACATATTATATGCAATCATAGATTTTGCTGAAATACATGTCATAAATAAAAATAATTGTAACGATTACAAGTCTATAAATAGGTCTCCGCCGCTAGTGATTGGAATCGTAAAACGTCTTTGAGGGGAGAACAGTTGCTCCACTACAACCCACCCGACCCCCTCCGAAGGATACGGGCCTGGCATCTCATTGTGAGACTTAAGTAGTTATTATCATTTGTTTTAATATCACAGAATGTCTTGAAGCGACCGAATTTTTTGGCATCAACACAGCGATACAGATATAACGCTGTCGACAGGTGTTTCAAATCTCACGGATTTCCATTATATCCGATCTCCAACTGCGTTTGTTCTGTTCCATACAAAGCTGATGTCATCGAGTTACGTCAATCATGGGAATTATCTTGCTGATGCTGCTAACTGGATGTGCCTGGGGTCAAAATGGCACCCTCATGGACTCGTTACATCACCTCAGATTCACAACATTAATTAGTTTCATACAGGTAGCTGGTCTTACAGACACTCTCAATGGAAGAGGTAAAAGCATTTTTATGTATTTTTATAAAGAAATAATTAAGAATGTTTTCCATTATCGTCCTCATACAGAAGCCAATATCTGTCAATCAGCAATCAGCCAAATTCTCCTTTATTATTTTTTTTATTATTATTTTATTTTTTTGGTACGGAATCTCATACTTTTCTGTCTTTTTTTTTTTACATACTCTATCAAAATTTCCCCTGCGCGTGCTGTAACCTCACCGTGGTGCAGGGGTGTAACATTCTCTTTGAGAATGGCCAATACAGCACAAATCCCCTTGTTTTCTTCGGGATGCAGTTAAAATTTTGAATAAAAGTCAGTATCTATCTGTGATATTTGTATTTTTGCATAGTTCTTTACACTGTGTTTTTATTTAAATCTTGAATTTTTATATTGATGTTGATCATCACATTATTTGTTTGCATTACCATAGTTTGACACCCAATAGCCGATGTATTTTTCGTGCTGGGGTGTCGTTAAACATTCGTTCATTCATTCATTCGTTCTATCAAAATGTATAGCGACTTATTTCTAAATGTGTAAGACACCACCGAGCAGATGGGACTGGGGATTTTAGCCATCATAAAATAAGTGAATAAAAAAAATGTATTGACATTTATGAGAATTTGTCATTTTATGGGGAAGCACCCCTAAAGCCCCCCGACCCCGACCCCCCCCCCCCCCCGACCCATCTAGACTTGACATAAACGCACAACCAAGCGAGTTGAACTAATTCAATAATTTGTTAACATACATGTGGATACTGAATGCAAATTCGTATTATATTCAACTGGCAATTTTGTTCTTTATGCTTCTAGAAAAATAATTAAATATATACTAAAATCAGTTCAATGGCCTCTAGAAATCACGTGCCATCATGAGTGAAAACATAAACAATCGACAGTTGATCAAACTTTAATTCATTGAGTTGTCAACCAATCAACAGCAATTTCACCGACAATAACCAATTTATGTTCGAACAAAATTATAGATGTACATAAGTTTTTCGTTCTAAGACTAAGACCTGAAGTGACGAATTAAGTATTACGTGAAATGAATAAAAAATATCTGCACCTTTTATATATGACAATCTCTTTGCTGTTCTATTAAATTAATATACCAAAACACTTGTTCATATTAAACAATAACGTGTTTTAAATATTATCGAATATGCATAGTAGCCCCAAGGCCTTGTCTGATTGGTGTATATTCAAATATAAAGTGGTCACCTAAATAAACTGCCTCTCGCTCCCGCAATATGATCTATTCTTGAGAGCCCAAATGTATTTTACCAGTTGGTATTAAAAATGAAGGAAGGAAGGAAGGAAATGTTTTTATTTAACGACGTAATCAACACATTTTATTTACGGTTATATGGCGTCGGACATACGGTTAACGACCACACAGATATTGAGAGACGAAACCCGCTGTCGCCACTTCAAGAACTACTCTTTCCGATTAGCAGGTCAGGTCAGGTCAGAGTGTTTAACGTTCACATTCAGAACAAGCTGTTGTAGCGCACGGCTGTCCTGGGCACAGATGCCGGCCTTGGCCGGTTCCTCTGTCCAAGACAGGAAAGGGGTGCGGTGGGTTGGAGGGTGGACCGCCTGCACTGGCAGGTGCAAGTGAGCACCAGCAGTCCGACGGGGCCGGTAACAGGCGGAGGGAGGTATGGTGCTATGGAATTTGGAATGTCCCGTAGGATTAAGCCAAAGAGAAAGGGTGCGGAGTTTTGGTGAAGGAAATTAGGTGCAATTTTGAACGGTCCGCCAAAAAGGAAAATAGGGAACTACGTATAGTTTTGGAAGATTAGTTATGCCGAGAGTAGCTCGATTAGCAGCAAGGGATCTTTTATATGCATCATCCCACAGACAGGATAACACATACCACACATTTGATATACAGATCGTGGTGCATTGGCTGGAGCGAGAAATATCCCAATGGGCCAACCGACGGGGATCGATCCCAGACCAACCACACATCAAGCGAACACTTTTCCACTGGGCTACGTCCCGCCCCATAAAAATGAAGGTGGCACTTTAATTGTTTCCAGTAGAAAAGTTTGTTTTTGTTTAATGACACCACTACAGCACAATGATTATTAATCATCGATCGGCTATTAGATGTTAAACATTTGGTTATTAGACATACAGTCTTAGAGAGGACACTCGTTACAGTTTTCCCATTAGTAGCAGGGGATATACCAATGGGTCCACCGACGGGGATCGATCTCAAACCGACCACACATCAAACGAGCGCTTTGCCACTTGGCTAGGTCCCGCCCCTAGTTTTCAGTAGAATACGTATAATAACACGCTGTTTGAATATTTCAGGACCTTTCACCTTGTTCGCCCCAAACAATCATGCGTTTATTGGACTGAAGCGTGACGTGTTTAACAGGATGAAGAGTGACCCGTCCTTTCTCACGGCGATCTTCAAGTACCACATCGTGAACGGTAGCTCCATTTCGTCCACCGATCTGCAGGTGAACGAGAAGATGATCCCTTCAATGGAAGGTCGCAGCATTAGATTGAACCACTTCCTACACAATGGGGTAGGTCAACGGATCAAAGAATAGCTACTGTAGGTTTGTCTCTGGAGGTAGGTCAAGACATCAAAGCATATCTACTGTAGGTTTGTCTCTGGAGGTAGGTCAAGAGATCAAAGCATAGCTACTGTAGGTTTGTCTCTGGAGGTAGGTCAAGAGATCAAAGAATATGTACTGTAGGTTTGTCTCTGGAGGTAGGTCAAGAGATCAAAGCATAGCTACTGTAGGTTTGTCTCTGGAGGTAGGTCAAGAGATCAAAGCATAGCTACTGTAGGTTTGTCTCTGGAGGTAGGTCAAGAGATCAAAGAATATGTACTGTAGGTTTGTCTCTGGAGGTAGGTCAAGAGATCAAAGCATAGCTACTGTAGGTTTGTCTCTGGAGGTAGGTCAAGAGATCAAAGCATAGCTACTGTAGGTTTGTCTCTGGAGGTAGGTCAAGAGATCAAAGAATATGTACTGTAGGTTTGTCTCTGGAGGTAGGTCAAGAGATCAAAGCATAGCTACTGTAGGTTTGTCTCTGGAGGTAGGTCAAGAGATCAAAGCATAGCTACTGTAGGTTTGTCTCTGGAGGTAGGTCAAGAGATCAAAGAATATGTACTGTAGGTTTGTCTCTGGAGGTAGGTCAAGAGATCAAAGCATAGCTACTGTAGGTTTGTCTCTGGAGGTAGGTCAAGAGATCAAAGCATAGCTACTGTAGGTTTGTCTCTGGAGGTAGGTCAAGAGATCAAAGCATAGCTACTGTAGGTTTGTCTCTGGAGGTAGGTCAAGAGATCAAAGCATATGTACTGTAGGTTTGTCTCTGGAGGTAGGTCAAGAGATCAAAGCATAGCTACTGTAGGTTTGTCTCTGGAGGTAGGTCAAGAGATCAAAGCAAAGCTACTGTAGGTTTGTCTCTGGAGGTAGGTCAAGAGATCAAAGCATAGCTACCTTAGGTTGGTCTCTGGACTAAATACGACTTCAGGTAGCACTACACCATATAGCAATAGAAAGGTGTGTTTCGTTTACAACTCCACTAGAGACCGGCCTCACGCGAGCGGGCGAAGTGAGCAAAGACTTCGCTTTGAGAAGCTTTCCTTCGGCTTGTCAATAACTATTGGATGTCAAACATTTGATAATTCTGATACATAGTATTCATAGGAAACCTGCTACATTGTTCCATTAGTACTACAAATAGGACAGGACATACCAGAACCTTTGATATACTACTGGTTGGGTCCGTCAAGGAGGTTCCTTCTATCATACCCTACCCCAACATATAAGTACTTCTTCTTGGGTATTAAATTTCTGCATAACACATCTGGCTAATTCATATTGTAGTTACAGAGTAGATTATTGAGCGTGAAATGTATAACTTTTGAATCAAAATGATTGAACGAAGAAATCTTTAACGACACTTGATTCAATACATCTTTAAAAATAATAATAATAAAAGAAGCATATTAAATGTTGAACTTCCAGCACTCGTTAGTTGGAGGGGTACGCCTGTACAACTCTGGGCATAATGCGACGAATGGCGTCATACACGAGATAGGTGGCGTCATGGTGCCCCCGGTCGGTAGCGTCGTCGATGTCATCAACAACGACCCCGAACTCAGTACGTTAAAGCTTGTGGTACAGAGCGCTGGGCTAACCATGTTTTTGCAAGGTAACTCTTCATTTTCTTTGTTATGATTGCACGGGAGACACCGTGTTAACAATAATAATGGTACGTCTAGAGGTTGCCAAACTCTCCTTTCAAATTCATCCGTGAAGGATATTTTCGCAGATACAACAAATATAACAAAAAAGTGGTACGACCATGCCGTACCTCTTTGAAAAGTGGTGCGGCCATGGCCATATTGGCCGTACCGTACTACCTCTTAAAGTGGCAGACCGTATAACTAGTTCCTACCCGTGAAAATGGAAACTAAGTTTAGATAACCTATAGACATGGGACCCATTTCACTAAGCATCATAAGTTTACGTCTGCTACTAGCAGTTATACCGGTCGTGCGTTTACATGTTTTTGGCATCAATTCCACGCAGAAAATTACATCATTACGGAAGCTGGATTATTTTAAAGACAAAAGAAAATAAATATGTGTTCTTCAAACTATATTTGTTGAACTATAATAGTAATAAGAATTGTGGTTTAGTCGTAGATTTACGTTTATGTACAAAACTAGGCTTACGATGTTTTGTGAAATTGGGCCCTGTGACACATTTGTATAAAGATACAGCAGAGTGAAACAAGAGTATGTTGTGTTGAAACGGGCGAATATTTAAAAATAGAGGAGCCATAAGCGTTACTTCTATGAGGTGCGTGCATTTTTAAAAATAACAAAACATGCATTCCGTGGTGTTGGCAATCTGATTAAAATTAGCTCTACTGAGTCTACCCTGGTAGATCTAACAGCATTGCGTGGACTCCCATGTCCAGGTGACATTTCATCTATAAATAACAATTCAAATATCGACCAATTACGCCGTGTATAGCGTTATTCGGGAGCATACAAATTCTAAAAATATCGGGCGAGACTATATATGTAATAGGCGACCTTGTTGGTCTGTTTCAACATTACAAAAAACAGGGGGGAATGTGCAGTAATAAACTCTGGATTGTATACTAGTATAAACAGATTTTATGGCTATACCATCACGGGATGTTGTTTTATTTCGTCTCGAAACGAATTTTATATAAAATTTTATATTGAAATTACTTTCCAGCATACTTCGTAATTCACCCGAATCATTTCGTATACCCTCGGCATAATCCCGAATGTTTTCAAATTCTTTTCAAATCACTGGCATGATTTTGCAAGTAAGGTTCTGATTGGTCGAATGAAAGGTCAACTGGACATGAGCTCCAACGGGCTGCTGTTAGATCCACATGTAATAGTGGAGCTAATTTTAATTAGATTGTGGTATTGGAAACACCAGGATAACCAGAAAGACTTCGGTTATATGGAAATGGATAATGTAAACAATAAAATGTAAGAAATGTTTGACTTTGATACTCCAAAACGGCTACAATATTGACAAATACGCGGTAGTGTTTATAAACTAGGGTACGTCTCTTTAACGCCGTTATTGCTATACCAGTGTGTCTCACGATTGATACATCAAGTATTGTGGTAATTATTTTCCTGTCTATAGATAACAAAGTGTATGCAAGCGATCCACTGATGCTTTTTCATAGAAACAAATAAGAGAAACCTAAGTTTCTATTTCAGTGGGTAATTCCTTTTTTCTAGATTCATTTGATAGCAATTTGCCATGCATCTTTGTGGGTTTATTATCAACGTTTTTATCCAAGAAGCATTCTTGCGGAAAATATTATAATATTCATAGATGACGTCAATACATTTGTTCATGTTAAGTTTTGCAATTTGCATACCAATCAGTGATAACTCTAAATGAGGATAAGTCGAATATGATTATTAATGTATTTTCTTCATGGTATTTCCAGACCAAAATCCAATCACCATGTTTGCACCAACAAACAGAGCCTTCCAAGATCGAGGCGACAGTTTTGTCCAAGGTTTGATCAAACAGCCAGCCCTACTCAGTAGTAAGTTCAAGTCTAATTAGTGAACATTTGAGTGTTAAATCGCAATGAACATAAAGTGACTAATTATTAAATGAACCTATATTTATATGTCATATATTCTCGTGTGATATATGTTACTTCTTACGTAGTTAAAAGTTAATTTTTGCATACATACATGTCATGTATACTTAAAATAATGTCACAAAACGTTTTTTGTTCACAAACAATTCATTATTACAGTGGTAAAGCGTTCGCTTGATGCGCGATCGGTCAGGGGTCGATCCTTGTCGGTGGAGCCAGTGCTCTACAACTGGTGTAACAGAGGCCGTGGTATGCACTATCCTGTCTGTGGGATGGTGCATATACAAGATCCCTGCTGCTAATCGAAAAGAGTAGTCCATGAAGTGGCGACAGCGGGTTTCCTCTCTCAATAGCTGTGTGGTCCTTAACCATATGTCTCACGCCATATAACCGTAAATAAAATGTGTCGAGTTCTTCGTTAAATAAAACATTTCCTTCTTCTTCTTCTTCGTTATTATACTAAAATTAGAAGTAAAATGTAGTCGTATACACTAATAAAATAATTGATAAAACGTTTACACTGAAAGTAACTTCAAATTAAATGTGCATGTAGATCCACTTGATATTCCTCTGAGCCGTGTATTTTGGTTTCAAAAGATCAAGGCAGATTGCGTCGTTATTACTATAAATACATCTGCAATTACAAACATTGAAAAAATAAAACCCACAAAGCTTTGTTTTAAATATATATCATATATTTTCCATGTTTTGATCCAGTCATAAAGTTTGATAATAAATTTTGATTTTAGTTATACATGGTTCTCCATTTTGCAAATTCTTCTCAAATCCTACAGTATTTTGTTTGATAAATTATGAAAACTTTGAAAAGAAGTTTAAAAAGTGTTGGCATAATTTTTTTTAATTGCCGATTTATTTAATATATCAATTTATAAGAGTATGGTTCAGGATTTCCCCGTATGCAAATTTTTCCACAATGTCACACTTACAAATAAAACCACGTTGTCTTTGCAGCTCTTCTAAAGTATCACATGATACCAGGCAGCCTATGGGCTGATGGCTTCCATCAACAGATGCTGGAGACTTTCGATGCTAATGATAAACTAAGACTTCATAGATTCTATTTTCGTAAGCATTTAACGATTGGCACACACTAGATTAATACATAAGATGTGATTCTGTCTCGAGATTAAAGGGACATTCCTGAGTTTGCTGCAATGTTTAAGATGTTATCGACTAACAGAGACCTTTTAACGAGTGTGATTAAATATCAAATCTATTTTTCTGCATAAAATATTAGTGGCTGTATATTAAACATGTTTCTGATCGTTTTAATATTTGTACTAGGTTAAAATTCATTTTATTTCCTAAAATATATTTTATTTCTTACGTACGAAATTATTTGAAGACGAAATCCAGTTTGGGCTTCTTACAAATTTTGACGACCAGAAACACATTGAATATACAGACACTAAAATTCTAAACAAGAAAATATATTTAATATGTAAGTTTAATCGTAGAAATATTTTATAAGTGGGAAACATCTTACAATGCAGCAAACTCAGGAATGTCCCTTTAACACAAATATGATTGTTGCGTAGAAAACACGAGAGATTGGCTAAGAATAAATAGGAAAGGAAAGGAATATCTGATTAACGACACCTCCGAGCATTTTAATCATGCATCCGATCACACTTCCGGCGAGCGCTCTATTATTGAGCTACATCCCACCTCCGGTTAAGGTTCCAGTGTACCAAATCAGTTCATATTGCCGAAAATGTTAACGTTTACTAATAAAACTGATATAAGGCATCGTATCAACACATCCAGGCAGTACACCAATAAAAAGTGTGGCACTTCACATTTAATATATCTACAAAAAAATTGGAGGTGTGTGTGTGGGGTGGGGGGGGGGGGGGGGGGGGGGGGGTCAGATACCATTTAAGTCATGTAACTAATGGTTTTATTAGCTACCCTCATTTTTGCTGAAAATCGCAGGTCCATTTTGGGGGGGGGGGGGGTACCCTGCACTAGTTTCAACCCCTGGTGTATATTGGGCGCATAACAACTGTATAACAAATGAAATATAACAAATGAAAGTGTATTTATTTATTTATTGGAATGGATAACAGCATTTGCATAAATAATCAATGTCACAATAACTATCACAGCCGCAGCTGTTAATTTTAAATTAACTCCGAACATCTCGAACTTTGACATGGAACTTTTTTCTTTGGTACAATGCAAACTTAAAATGAATGCCCAGTCTCACGAGTTATTTCCCCTTAGATGTACATCGTGTTTTCTCCATGTGCTCTAAAAATGATTCACATCTATACAGTGTTCCACTAACGAACAACCACATATTCTCATCTGTTAAATAACCACATTTTACTGATACTTAAGTCTTAATTATAACAACTATTTTTAATACGGATTTAAAAAATGGTAGTCGCACACTTGTTACTTTCGTCAAATTCAACAAATAAAATTAGTCCTAACTACAATAAACATATAATATGCATATTGTGTTTGTAGTTTAAAATGTAATATGCGTATTGTATTTGTAGTTTAAAATGTAAATTTAAATGTCATTATAGGCATTACGATTGTTTATGCTTAATAAGCGTGGAATTGTTTTCTTCAATTGTTTAAAGGACATGTTATTAAGATGCCACTTGCTAGGAATCATCCGATATGAATGTTTTCCGAACGAAGCTGTTAATCATGTATTATGGTTTGTGTTTGTTATTTTGGCAGTTGGTTATGATATGTTTGTTATTTTGGCAGTTGACTATGACTGTTTGTTATTTTTGGCAGCTGACTATGATATTTGTTATTTTGGCAGTTGACTATGATCTATTTTATATTGGCAGTTGACTATGATATGTTTGTTATTTTGGCAATTGACTATAATATGTTTGTTATATTGGCAGTTGACTATGGTATGTTTCTTATTTTGGCAGTTGACTATGACTGTTTGTTATTTTTGACAGTTGACTATGGTGTTTGTTATTTTGGCAGTTGATTATGATATATTTTATATTGGCAGTTGACTATGATGTGTTTGTTATTTTGGCAGTTGACTATGATATGGTTTTTTTTTTTTTTTGACTGTTGACTATGATATGTTTGTTATTTTGGCAGTTGACTATGATATGTTTGTTATTTTGGCAGTTGACTATGATGTGTTTGTTATTTTGGCAGTTGACTATGATATGTTTTTTTTTTTTTTTGACTGTTGACTATGATATGTTTGTTATTTTGGAAGTTGACTATGATATGTTTGTTATTTTGGCAGTTGACTATGATATGTTTGTTATTTTGGCAGTTGACTATGATGTGTTTGTTATTTTGGCAGTTGACTATGATATGGGGTTGGGTTATTTTTGACTGTTGACTATGATATGTTTGTTATTTTGGAAGTTGACTATGATATGTTTGTTATTTTGGCAGTTGACTATGATGTGTTTGTTATTTGGGCAGTTGACTATGATGTGTTTGTTATTTTGGCAGTTGACTATGAGGTAGATAATGCTCCGATTGAAATGATGGACATCTCGGCGACTAACGGTGTGGTGCACAAGATCGGAGGTGTGTTGATACCGAGTTCAATACGCGACCAGGTGACGTCGTTGTAGTTGAGCTCGGCTCCAGCAACGATGATGACGAACCCGGCGCCGGCTGATAACGCAGAGTTTTGTCCAATAAACTATCAAAGTTATCTATACTGACGTTACGTTGTTATTTATCACAGAGAGAAATAAAGATAGAACAGAGGAATACAGGCAGAGAGAAGGACAGGCGGACGGGTTGATGTACAAATAGAGCGACAGGTAGAGGGACAGGTAGATAGATAGACAGAAATACAGACAGATTTAAAGACCCATATACACATACATAGATAGAGACACACATACAGAGAGAGAGAGAGAGAGAGAGAGAGAGAGAGAGAGAGAGAGAGAGAGAGAGAGGAGAGAGAGAGAGAGAGAGAGAGAGACTTTAACAACTGGGGAAAGGGGGAAGAGAGAGGATTGATATAGAGAGAAAGAAGAGAGATACATGTAGAGAGAGTAATATAGAGAGATAAAACAAAGGCTATCTCTAATGCCGACGTCATAAAGACTACGTCAGTGAATCTCAACTGGATTTTTTGTTTTCTCTGTTAAAGGCACATTACTGAGTTTTGTTTCCGACTAATAAAATATTTCTGCGATTAAACTTACATATATTTTCTTGTTTAGAATATCAGCGTCTGTATATTTGATGTGTTTCTGGTCGTCTTAATATTTGTATGAAGCCCAAACTGGATTTTGTCTTCAAATAATTTTGTACGTACGAAAATATTATATTTTAGGAAATAAAATGAAATTTAACCTAGTACAAATATTAGAACGATCAGAAACACGTTTAATATAGAGACAGTAATATTTTATGCAGAAAAATATATTTGATATGTAATTACAATCGTTAGAAAGTCTTTGATAGTCGATAACATCTTAAAAATTGCAGCAAAATCAGGAATGTCCCTTTAATGGTCTGTATTATATATGAACATCACTCCTAAAATCACGGTGTTTAGTTTGTTTCCTTTTATTTTTTATGCATTATTAGAGATATTTTACTTGTTCTCTGTGAATATTTTGGGACCCACATCAATGAACACTGGTTGGATTAACGTGTTTTATTATACTTAGAACTAAATACGACTGACTGAAAAGGACGCCATTGCCATCTACTTGACCAGTCCTGGTGGAACCAACACTTTGTCGATGACGTGTACCACGCCGTTTAATGTAGAAATATCAGTTGTCTTCAGTGGAACTCCATTGACTTTTAAACCTGTAGATAAATAAACCCTTTGGTAATTAGCAGGCAGCTCTCTCTCTCTCTCTCTCTCTCTCTCTCTCTCTCTCTCTCTCTCTCTCTCTCTCTCTCTCTCTGTCTCTCTGTCTCTCTCTCTGTATGTATGTATGCATGCGTGGGTGGGTGGATGGATGGATGAATGTATGTATGTATGTATGTATGTATGTATGTATGTATGTATGTATTTGAGTATGTGTTGTGTGTATGTATCTGTGTGCGAGTGAGGGCGAAACGTAGCCCAGTGGGAAAGCGCTCGCTTGATAAGCGGTCGGTTTAGGATCGATCCCCGTCAGTGGGCCCATTGGGCTATTTCTCGCTCCAGCCAGTGTACCACGACTGATACACCAAAAGCCGTGGTATGTGCTATCCTGTCTATGGAATGGTGCATATAAAAGATCCCTTGCCGCTAATCGAAAAGAGTAGACCATGAAGTGGCGACAACGGGTTTCCTCTCAATATCTGAGTCGTCTTTAATCATATGTCCGACACCATATAACCGTAAATAAAAAAATGTGTTGAGTGCGTCGGTTAAATAAATTAGTTTCCTTCCTGTATGCGTGCATGATAAGTGAATTTATATTTGCGTTCATGTGTAAATATATGGGTGTGTACAGTCGATATCTTGTATGTCACATATTTGAAACTGAAAACAAACCACTTGAATCTCGAGTTACTGTGATGTCGCTTCCTTGCAACAGGGTATGCAGTTTGAGCTGATGTGTCATTCCAATTGTGTAGTATGTCCTAGGAATGATGTGGTATTTGAGGAGATCTAAAAACAAAAATGTGAATGTCATCTTCACGTGACTGTTTGATAGGTTATTGATAATGTGTCTGGATTTTCTCTTCAATTATGACATAAGCATCCATAATCAAATATGGTTTTATGGTATTGTCTTTATGATAACTTAAATAGTCGAGGATAGTATCTGAAGTTATCTAATTTTATTTTACAAATCTAGACTATATCATCAGTTTTAATTCTAACTATAGTGTAGTTTTATAGTAACCGCTACAGATTCGAAAGACAACTGCAACGTTATAATGTAAATACATTGTATACTGAAAGTCAATATATTGATAGATCATAATTTTAATGTACCTTAAAATACGGAATACCTTTTATACTTATTTTACAAATAAATAACCTACCTATTTACTTATCCCTTTAGTGTCTTGTTAATGCACGTCCGCCGCAGTTACGGGTCATGACAATGTTGGGAAATATCAACCGGAAGTACATCATTATACGTTTTATAACTTCTGTTCCTATCTCATCTCTATTCTGATCTTTAATGTGGTATATGAGAAAAACGTATTTTGTCCTTTATTCCTTATTTGCGATTTTAATTTAAAATTAAATTTCTAAAGTTAAGGATTGTAATCTGTCTTGCCATTATTAATCGCCTGTGTTGCGTGTAATAGTAGAATATATTTTCATAAGTTATTTCAAGATGTTTAAACCTTTAGAAAAAAAACATTATTATAGAAACCTTTTTCAGCGATATTACCTTCAAATAGTGTACTGTTGTTCACGATGTGGGAAAGTTTAGCACGGAATTCTTCAAATGCTTTGTCAGTAGGCGCCAGTATCGTGAAAGGGGCGTCACCTGCAACAAGATGTGATATTTTTAGATGTAAATCTTCAGACAAATCTTGCTACATATTTCCATTAGTAGTTGGGGTATTTTACATGCACTTTTCCATAGACAAGACAACACATACCACGGTCGTTTAATGTGCCATCGTGGGGCGCTTGTTAGGACGGGAGGAAAACCCAATAACTTGCCCTGTTGAATGTGCCTCTGAATAATAATTTTAAAAAGTCCTGTAGACCATAAACTATAATACGTACCCAATAATGCATCTTATAGCTCACATATTGCGATATATACATACCCAATAACTTATCATATTATATATAATGTACTTAGAAATTTCGTCCCATAGTTTACTACCTATTATATGTATTTGAGAATTCGTCCCATAGCCCACAGTGTATGACAGTAATCAAGAATCCGTCCCATAACTTCCAAATTACGATACTGTTACATGCTTAAGACTTAGTTTCATAGCTCACAAACTACATATATACACAAAGAAACAAGTTAAGCACCCCCTGTATTTTTCACAGTGACTTGTCTTACGAGGTTTGGCGTTGAAAGCCTGATAACATAACTTCGGAAAAACAAATGTTTTTCAAGAATACATCTTTGACAGTAAGAAAACATAACAAGTGTATCCAGTTTTGAAATTTTAATCATGATTCTGAGAAGAATTCCAATATGCTGTATTTGAGCCAACCAAAACCTGAGGCACAATAAGTATGGAGGTGCAGAGTCAGAAACACAAGTCAACATCATGACTGATGATGAAAAATGTCATTTTAAGTTCACAGATGACATTCATGACACAAATCATCAATAGCGGGTAAACCCGCCACGTACCCGGATGACAGCTTCCACCCTTCGTCTCATTCCTCCAGTAAGTCGTCTGATCTGCTGCATGGGCAACTGCTGCCATTCTTGATGAAGAGCTGCCTCTAATTGTGCCAGAGTCTGTACAGGTGGGGTCAGTGCCTGTATTCGACGCCCCAAGATGTCCCAAACATGCTTTAGCGGGTCAGGACTCATGGCCGGCCAGGGCAGGGTCGTCACAGCTTCAGTTTGGAGTAAAGCTGTTACTGTTCGAGGAACGATGTGGCCTAGCGTTGTCATCCATGTACAGAGGTCTGGTGGCGAGTGGATGGTTGTCAAAATGCGGCACAACAACTGGTTGCAGGACGTTACGAATGTACCGATCACCATTGAGGTTGCCTTGGGTGGTGACAAGATCCAGCTTACAATCATGTGATAGGCAACCCGAAACCATTGCTGAACCTCCACCATACGGGGTCGTAGGTCGTATGTTCCTGGGTGTGTAGGCAGCACTTTTATGCCTCCAAACTCTCAATCGGTCATCTGTGACATGGAGCAGGAACCGGCTTTCGTCGGACCAATGGACTCTTCGCCAGGACCTCAGATTTCAACCTTTCCGGGCCAAACACCACGCTAAACAACGTCTCTCATGATGATCAGCAAGAAAGGGACGCTTGATGACCCTTCTGGCCTTCAATCCCGCAAATTTCGGACGATTCCTCACTGTTCTGGCTGACATCCGTCTATTGGGTAACCATTGGCTCTTCAGAACAGGAGACGTAGCAAAGGGTTGACGACGTACGAGCCGAAGCAGGGACCTGTCCTCGCGCTGTGACGTCATGCGCGGTTTCCCTGACCGTGGGAGATCCTTTACAGCATTGGTATGCCCGTGTTTTCGTATCAGTCTGCTGATTACGGTGTAATGATACCCCAGTTGACGTCCTATACTTTTGAAGGTCATGCCGGTCGCATGCATACCAATAATACGCCATCTTTGGGCCTCTGATAACCGTCGACGTGCCATATTCATCGATTAAACTTCAACAATGCAAGACAGTGACGTTAAATGTCAACAATTGCAATGTATTGATACTGCATTTTGAGCAAAGCATGGGTGGCATGATGCACGTACATGTCGTTCTGTTGTGGGACGTCACAGTTGTCGTTGTACTCTCCTATTATTTCGATGGAACACCATCCTTGACATATTCGTCACGTAATTTGCAGTTTTTACGAATGGGGCTATTTCAGTACTAATTATATCTAGGGGTGCTTAACTTTTTTCTTTGTGTAATATGTAATGCTACAGAATGTGTTCCATACCATGACCTATGATAGGTATCTGAGAGTTTGCACCATAGTTTTCACAAACCAGGATATGTATGTGCTTTCACAATAATTCACTAACCACGAGACGTATCGGACAATGTGTAAAAATAGTCGACGTACTATGATACGTACCTGTGAGTTTGTGAAACAATCCTCGAACTATGTTAAGTACCTGTGAGTTTGAGAAACAATCCACGAACTATGTGAAGTACCTGTGAGTTTGTGAAACAATCCACGAACTATGTTAAGTACCTGTACGTTTGTGAAACAATCCACGAACTATAATAAGTACCTGTGAGTTTGTGAAACAATCCACGAACTATGTTAAGTACCTGTGAGTTTGTAAAAGAATGCACGAACTAAGATAAGTACCTGTGAGTTTGTGAAACAATGCACGAACTACGATACGTACCTGTGACTTTGTGAAACAATCTACGAACTAAGATACGTACATGGTAGTTTGTCAAACAATCCAGGTAATAGGAAGCCTTACCTGATAGTCTGTGAAATAGTTCACGAATTATGATGCGTACCTGATAGTCTGTGAAATAGTCCACGAACTATGATGGACGCGAACAAGTCGCGGAAATTGCTGTCGTGTGTGGCAAAGTATTCTCCGGATGTAACATTCTTTTTGATGATCACGTGATTTATGCCATGAACGACCCCATTCCGCACCACGTGGTCGGGATTTGTCATGCTTATTCCATCCACTGTGTATAGCTGTAATGGGTGGAATCATGAGTGTATAATCATTGGTATTATTCAACTTTAAGTATAGGATTTATTCCCCAGTCTTATTATTCTACTTCATTTAAAGGGACATTTCTGAGTTTGCTGCATTGCAAGATGTTTCCGACTAATACAATATTTCTACGATTAAACTTACATATTAAATATATTTTCTTGTTTAGAATATAAGTGTCTTTATATTCAGTGTATTTTTGGTCGTCTTAATATTTGTAAGAAGCCTAAATTGGATTTTGTCTTCAAATAATTTCGTACGTACGTATGTTTTTTAGGAAATAAAATGAAATTTAACCTAGTACAAATATTAGAACGATCAGAAACACGTTTAATATACAGCCATTAATATTTTATGCACATAAATATATTTGATATGTAATTACAGTTGTCAAAAATTCTCTGTTAGTCAATAACATCTTAAAAATTGCAGCAAAGTCAGGAATATCCCTTTAACAATATAGTAGTTTATTCTCCATTCTTATTATTTTACTTCATTACCTGTACTTTAAAAACGTCAACACAACAAGAACTAATTTAAAATATTCGTGGGAACATCATCATAAGAACTATCATTATATGTTTTAAGTCATTCAGAATGCGTATGCGTCACCCATACTAATCTTGTATTGAATTTGGAATTAATTAGCATCTCGCTTGTGGTATAATATAAGCGAGATAGAGCACTAAGATTATCATTAACTCCACAGGAAAAATAAGTTACTTGATTGTTAGACACAACACGCATAATCTAATCTCTTTTATTATCTTGTATGTACCACTGTTGGCGGCGGGTGGGGTGGGGTGGGGTGGGGGTGGGGGTGGGGGGTGGGGGGGGGGGGGGGGGGGGGGGGGGGGGGGGGGGGGGGTAGCTTAGTGGTAGAGTGCTCGATTGAGTTCCGACGGTTTGCAGGATTAATCGATCTGGATGGACTAGGCTTTTTCGCAACCAGTTCACCACAAATGGTACAACGCTAAAGTTTGTTTTGTTTAACGACACCACTAGAGCACCTTGATCTACTAATAATCGGCTATTGGATGTCAAACATTTGGTAACACAATGGTACATTAAAGGCGGTGGTACTATCTGTCCTGCCTTTGTAAAGTGCATCTTAAATGTTCCTTTGTTGCTTTATAAACAGGAGTAGCCTATGTGGCGGCAGCCGGTTTTCATGTTTCCTCCCTCCCTCTCTCTCTCTCTCTCTCTCTCTCTCTCTCTCTCTCTCTCTCTCTCTCTCTCTCTCTCTCTCTCTCTCTATCCAAATATAGGTATATATATATATATATATTCCTCTCTCTCTCTCTCTCTCTCTCTCTCTCTATATATATATATATATATATATATAATATATATATATATATATATATATATATATATATCGATCTCTCGATCCTCCTCACTCTCTCTCTCTCTCTCTCTCTCTCTCTCTCTCTCTCTCTCTCTCTCTCTCTCTCTCTCTCTCTCTCTCTCTCTCTCTCTCTCTCTCTCTCCAAAATAGGTGCGGGACGTAGTCCAGTGGTTAAGCGCTCGCTTGATGCGCGGTCGTTTTAGGATCGATCCCTGTCGGTGGCTCCATTGGGCTATTTAACCATATGTCTGACGCCATATAACCGTAAATAAAATGTGTTGAGTGCATCGTTAAATAAAACATTTCCTTCCTTCCTTCCACTCTCCAAAATAAGATCCAATGTGTTTAAATGCCGTTTAAACAAATACACCTTTCCTTTCTCTTTAGAACTGTGTAGGTGTTATAAACTACTTGTAATTAACAAACTCTGACAACTCACAGTAGGTGAATACTTGTTGAATCTGAGTGTGACGCCCGACAGAGACGTGACGGTGTTGTCGTTGACGACGTCCGGCATGATGACCACGTCTCGCAGGATGTGTGTTTTGATGAGGTTGTCACGGAACTGTTTGTCCTCTGTGAGGTGTCTGTACAGGTCACTCGGCATGGACGTGAACGCAGCATCCGTCGGCGCAAACACCGTGAACGGGCCTGCAAGGTCAAGGTCGAAAGAACATATTTTAACAGCCTTTTAATAAAGTTAAAGTTTGTTTTATTTGACGAAACCACCAGAACACATTGATTTATTCATCATCGGCTGTTGGATGTTACATTTGGTAATTCGGATATATTATTAGAAAAGAAACCCGCTACATTTTTTTTCCATTAGTAGCAAGGGATCTTTTATATGCACCATTCCACAGACAAGATAACACATACCACGGCCTTTAATATGTCAGTTGTGACGCACTGGCTGAAATGAGAAATAACCCAATGGGCCCACTGATGGGTATCGATCCTACACCGACCGTGCATCAGGCGAGTGATTTACTACTGGGCTACGTCCCGCGCCCTAATTTGCTAATACATGCAGCTTGTGAATGGCCGCCGATATGAGCAGACACGTTGTTATCTTCGTCACTCCTCGTATGCACTCAATTCGCAAAAGTGTCAAGAAGAAGAAGTTTTGTTTTGTTTAACGACACCTCTAGAGCACATTGATGAATTAATCATCGGCTATTAGATATCAAACATTTGGTAATTCTGACTCGTAGTCATCAGATGAAACCCGCTACATTTTTCACAACGCATACCGGATCTTTTACATGCACTTTCCCACAGACAGGAAAGCACATACCACGGCCTTTGACCAGTTATGGTGCACTGGTTGGAACGAAAAAAAAATCAGTTAAATGGATCCTCCGATGTGGTTCGATTCTGCGACGTAAGCACCTGACTACCCTAGTTCCGCACAAAATTCGAGTACATTTTTTTACAGGTACCCCATACATGTTTCAAGCACAAGGCTACTGGACACAGTGGTACTAGATGAAATAAAATTGCATATTTGTTTACCCAGTTGAAACTATTTTTTTACAACCAACACACTCACATTTATCACTAATCACAGGACTTGTGGTGTTCACTTCTCTATCAAAAGTTGGGTGCACCTCGAACTTTGACCCAGCCGAAAGTTATTTGGTTTAGTACTACCTAAACACACCTGAGCTGGTTATGGGTCTGGTACTAGTGGAAAACGAAAGGTACTAAATCGAATGTGACAAAACATACTGCGTCTGTGCTGGCACGAACTACAGATATAGCAACAGACGACATAGAACATTCGTCATATTTAGCGCCATTGTCGCCAAACCCAGACACAGCTTTGGAGTGTCCTTGGCTTTAAGGGTGTGATACGACGAATTACTTTACCTGCTGTTTTCAGTTCATCCTCTAACCCTGCAGCACGAATCAAGTCCAGGAATTTGTAGTAGCCATTGTCTTCCAGATACTGAATTACATCCCTGGAATCTCTAGCACAGACACACAAAACAACAACTAAAATACAGAATGCTTTATTGTATTCCATGATACAATCCTAGAATTAAAAAAAAAATGTATACTAGTATATACAATTGATAGGTCAGTTTACTTATCAGTGCCGAGCGACTAGGGCGCACCTTAATGTCTGACAACCATCTGGTTAGTTCGTACTGTTCACTTGTGATTCGGTTGTTTAGTTTACAAAACGACAGTTTCTGTTCTTTTCAGATTAAATACACAGTACCGGTACTGTGAAAACATGAGTGTTTCACCCACTTGTCACCAGTACATTTCTTCTCAGCCATAATACTTCAGCATTAAAAATTAATTCCTTCCCCTTATTTTATTTCATTTCATTTTAATTTATGTTCGTGCTTCTATCCAATTAAGGTTCAAGCACGTTGTTCTGGGCACACATCCCAGCTAGTGGTTAGTTGTCAGTGGCTTCTGAAGTGAGAAGTTTGTGTAGTGTCCTTACACCTGGGGCTAGACGTAGCTCAGCGGTACAACGCTCGGATGATGCGCGATCGATCTAGTATCGATTCCCGTCGGTTTAATAAAGGCCGTGGTATGTACTATCCTGTCTGTGGGATGGTGCATATACAAGATCCCTTGCTTCTAATCGAAAACAGTAGCCAATGAAGTGTCGACAGCGGCTTTCCTCTATCGATATCTGTGGTCCATAACCATATGTCCGACGCCATAAACCGTAAATAAAATGTGTTGAGTGCGTCGTTAAATAAAACATTTCCTTCCTTTCATCCTTACACCCACCCACTGAGTGGTTAAAACTAGCTCTGGGTGGGAGCAGGTAATAAATCCAGTACCTACCAGCCCTACGTCCGATGGATCACCAACTAGACCATCGAGGCCAATGTTTCCTTCCCTTGCTTCTCCTTGTCATTAAAGTCTCTCGTATCCTCATACACACTGGATGATAAACTAGTATTACAAATATATATATATATATATATATATATATATATATAGATATATATATATATAGAGAGAGAGAGAGAGAGAGAGAGAGAGAGAGAGAGAGAGAGAGAGAGAGAGAGAGAGAGAGAGAGAGAGAGAGAGAGAGAGAGAGACACACACACACACACACACACACAAACACACACACACACACACACAAGGAAGCATAAAAAGGACTGTCCACTGTCATGTGCTTCGTCTATAGGAGGACTCCCTCGGAAAATACATCCTCCCTGCCCTGTACTGTCTTGGACGGAGGGGCTGACACAGTCAGAACCTGCGCTCAAGACATAAGTGTTCGCTATGACAGGATGCACTGAATGTACACATTAAACAACGTGACATATAGGAGGCCTGCCACTCCAAATATGTGACCGTTACATTTGGCAGTTGGTGTAATTTGTACTCTAGTCGGTGCGTTTCAGCTACGCTTGGTGTATCCTAAGTAATGTATATGGTACCATGTTGTGGACGTTGGAAATAGGTGATGTACTAGTACTACACTTAGAGGATTTCAACATTGAACCCGCTCTACAGACGCCGCCTGATTAAACGAGTAGTTCTAAGACTGCCTTGACATAAATCATTAACGTTCAAAGAAGAAACCGATATCCTAAAGAAGGATCACTATGTAGCATGGTATAAAAATAAACAATCACTGCCAACAAAACAAGCTATTACGGTAATAAACGTAAAATCCAGAAGAACAAAACATCTAATGCAAACTTTTTCAGTGATGTTATTTAATCCGACTCTTACCTATAAAAGTCCATTTGAACAGATATCAAATATTTGAATATATCACAACATAGTATTAGCTTTCTAAATACAATAAATGCGAAAAACATAAACACCAACTGCTATAAACATCTCAGACGTCCAAGTGTACATATCGTATTTTCTTAGAATTAGTTATAAACCTTCAAAGCGCTCTGTTATTGGAAACCTCATATATTCTAACAAAGACTTCAAGTCTCCAGTCAAGAATTCGGTTATGCCTGAACCGTGTATTTATCTCTACGTTTAAAAAAAAAAAAATCAAAAAGTAACCTACAATAAAAGAAAATATCCTAAGAAATAAAAACGAGACACAGTATGAATGAATGAATGTACCATTATTGGTAATATAATACGCAAAGCCGTACTAACAGTATCCCGTCGTTCCGACCGCTCAGGGCCCTGTTCAACGGAGCGATCTTAGCGCTAAGATCACCTTAAGTGTAGGAACGAGGGCCAAGTCCAGTCGACTATACAGTACACACATTGTGCTAAATATTGCGTACACAGGTCAATTCCATAAATACAACCGTACTGGAGCCCGCCATCTGTGTTACTTAACACAGAAATGGCTATATACATGGTGGTCGTGTATATAGCCTCGGTTAATGAGGACTTGCTATCTACACGGCAGTCATATTTTGAGGGATAACGCCACTCCACCTAAACGTTCCCGGGTTACATCTAGTCATGTACAGCCTCGACTAATGAGGACTGGCTATTTACACAGCGGTCATATCTGTGGCATAGGTACACTCTACCCCACCTAAAGGTTCCCAGGTTACATAAAGAACAACAAAGCTAGTTCTTATTATTATACAAGTATGTGTATTATATAATTCTCTTCAAAACGAACGTAACATTATCCATATGCACGACACGACATCGCGGTCCGTTCACGCAGGGTAACAACACCACTGTGGTCAATCAATAACCTTGTCGACTACGTGCACGACGCCGTTCAGAAGAAAGATGTTCGGTCGAATTATCTTAGCACCTTCCACCGTCACGCCACCTGCAACACAAGTACAATTTTAAAAAATGAAACACATATACAGGTCCATCAGTTGAACAAGTAGGAAAAAAGCCAACATAGTAATATGGATTATTTCCATCGTATGCATCGAACGCTATAAGAGAGGTAATTGTTACTTGCTGCCACCATATAGACTATTTCTACCGAAATGCAGCAAAGGATTTTTGTCTGTGCTTTCCAACAGACAGGGAATCACATACCACGGTCTTTGATATAGCAGTCATGGGAAACTGATTGGCACCCATTAATGGTTCCGAGGGGACCGATCATACGAGTCATTGCAACTCGGACAACCGCTCCATCGCTAATTAGCGTTAAATGACATTACATTCACTTGTCGCTGCTCGAGAGACAAGGACTGGGCTGTGGCGATGTACAGCAAAAGAAGTTGGAAGGTAGGAGTGGGGCTGTCAGTTTGGGAAGAAACGAGATATAATTCAAAAGAGAGAAAGGGTTTTGAGGGGTTTTTTAAAAGTACCGGAGTGGGAATGTTTATAAGAGGTGTGACCAGAGAGTAGGGTACAAATCTGACTAACTGAGTGCTTAGTAGTACCGGCATCAGTGGCGTCCTGGTTAAGCCATCGGACATAAGGCTTGTTGGTACAGGGTTCGCAGCCAGGTACAGGCTCCCACCCAGAGCGAGTTTTAACGACTCAATGAGTAGGTGTAAGACCACTACACCCTCTTCTCTCTCACTAACCACTAACAACAACAAACAACTAACCCACTGTTCAAGACAGACAACCCAGATAGCTGAGGTATGTACCCGGGACAGCGTGCTTGAACATTAATTGGATATAAGCACGAAAATAAGTTGAAGTGAAATGAAATGCTTAGTAGTACGGCGGTTGGGATGTACGTGAAGGGTGTGTGTTTGAGTGACATATGTCTAAATAGTACCTGAGTCTGAGTGCACATGCAGGGTGTGGCTAGCGAGTGAGAGGGAAATTTGAGTGACAGATGTCTAAGTAGTACCTGAGTCTGAGTGTACATGAAGGAAGTGGCTAGTAAGTGAGAAGAAACTTTGAGTGACAGATGTCTAAGTAGTACCTGAGTCTGAGTGTACATGGAGGGTGTGGCCAGCGAGTGAGAAGAAACCTTGAGTGACAGATGTCTAAGTAGTACCTGAGTCTGAGTGTACATGGAGGGTGTGGCCAGCGAGTGAGAAGAAACTTTGAGTGACAGATGTCTAAGTAGTACCTGAGTCTGAATGTACATGAAGGGTGTGGCTAGCGAGTGAGAGGGAAATTTGAGCGACAGATGTCTAAGTAGTACCTGAGTCTGAGTGTACATGAAGGGAGTGGCTAGCAAGTGAGAGGGAAATTTGAGTGACAGATGACTAAGTAGTACCTGAGTCTGAGTGTACATGAAGGGTGTGGCCAGCGAGTGGCCAGCGTAGTGAGAGGAAACTTTGAGTGACAGATGTCTAAGTAGTACCTGAGTCTGAGTGTACATGGAGGGTGTGGCCAGCGAGTCTGAGTGAGAAGAAACCTTGAGTGACAGATGTCTAAGTAGTACCTGAGTCTGAGTGTACATGGAGGGTGTGGCCAGCGAGTGAGAAGAAACTTTGAGTGACAGATGTCTAAGTAGTACCTGAGTCTGAGTGTACATGGAGGGTGTGGCCAGCGAGTGAGAAGAAACTTTGAGTGACAGATGTCTAAGTAGTACCTGAGTCTGAATGTACATGAAGGGTGTGGCTAGCGAGTGAGAGGGAAATTTGAGCGACAGATGTCTAAGTAGTACCTGAGTCTGAGTGTACATGAAGGGAGTGGCTAGCAAGTGAGAGGGAAATTTGAGTGACAGATGACTAAGTAGTACCTGAGTCTGAGTGTACATGAAGGGTGTGGCCAGCGAGTGAGAGGAATCTTTGAGTGACAGATATCTAAGTAGTACCTGAGTCTGAGTGTACATGGAGGGTGTGGCCAGCGAGTGAGAAGAAACTTTGAGTGACAGATGTCTAAGTAGTACCTGAGTCTGAGTGTACATGAAGGGTGTGGCTAGCGAGTGAGAGGGAAATTTGAGTGACAGATGTCTAAGTAGTACCTGAGTCTGAGTGTACATGAAGGGTGTGGCCAGCGAGTGAGAGGAAACTTTGAGTGACAGATGTCTAAGTAGTACCTGAGTCTGAGTATACATGAATGGTGTGGCCCGCCAGTGATGGGAGAGTTCGGTTGGTCAAATCAGGCGTCAAGTAAATGCCATGCACGAGGTGGTTGCGGACGAATTCTGAAAAAGAATAAATAATGCAGACGTCATACACTGTTTTTTTGTGGTGTAGACCAGCATCGGTGGCGCAGTGGTTAAGCCATCGGACTACAGGCTGGTAGGTATAGGGTTCGCAGCCCGGTACCGGCTTCAACCCAGAGCGAGTTCTTAAGGGCTGAATGGGTAGGTGTAAGGCCACTACACCCTCTTCTCTCTCACTAACCACTAACCAACTAACAACTAACCCACTGTCCTGGACAGACAGCCCAGATAGCTGAGGTGTGTACCTAGGACAGCGTGCTTGAACCTTAATCGGATATAAGCACGAAAATAAGTTGAAATGAATGAACTGTGGTGTAGTCTTAAGGCTCGTATGTACTGGCTTCCAGTCAGATATATTTGTTTTGGTGTGTGTGTGTGGGGGGGGGGGGGGGGGGGGCAGCCCAAATAACTGAAGCATCTGCCCATGACTTCATGTTTGAATTTTAATAGTATACAAGCTCGAAAAATTAAGCTTTAAAACATAGCAATAATTAAAAGAAAAAAGAATTTAAAAACCCCCAAAAAAACAAAAACCCAGCAACAAAAATACATTGTTCACAATGACCTAAACTCAATGAAGGAAGGAAGAAAGGAAGGAAATATTTTATTTCACGACGCACTCAACACATTTTATTTACAATTATATGGCGTCGGACATAATATATGGTTAAGGACCACATAGATATTGATCGAGGAAACCCGCTGTCGCCACTTGTCACGGGGATCCTATAATACCCGTCACTGGATGAAACACGATTATCCAAATATCTCTCCTAACTGTATATCTATTAGATCTCTCTGTAACGGCAGTTATACCCGCTGTGGCTCGTCTAGGTATGATCAGAGATACGATCTTATATAAAGTATATATTATTATAGCACGTTTAGTTCACTAGAAAACACAACAAAATACAATACACTTTGGAATCTGTATTAACCTACGCTGACAAATGTACTGCCGCAGTAGTTAATTAATAACAACAATAATAACAACCCAGAACTGATCACTTAATTAGTTAATCTCTAGGGGTCTAGTTTACACAATATGCAAATCACTTCACCGTGACACAACACCCACACGTGTGATAATTGAGAAACGCTGCCAGGAGAACTTAATTAAGTCTAGTCAAATCATTACCCAACAAAACTCCTATGTTTTCAACAGGCAAGTCCTTTACAACACCCATAATGACTGGTCCCGTCACAAACTTCGAACACAAGAAAACGTTATGTAACCGGACAACCATTTTTTCTCCAGTAACCGAGGTTAAGGCCAAACTACGTCCTGTATCTGAATTCTTAATACCAGCTAAACACTCCGACGTGATCAGCGACTGACTACAGCCGGTATCTCGATAGATTGATATTGCCTTAGGACTCAATTCTTGTTTCACATCACAAACCATACCAGTGGACACATACGGGTTTACTTTCTCTGCCATGGGACTAACCATTAACTCTCTCGCTAACGGAGCTGACCTCACTAAACCGACCACTTGCGCATTATCGCGTTTTCTTTTAAAACAGTCCCCGACAAGATGGTTATCCTTTTTACAGTAACTGCAATGTGGACGAAAAGTTCGTGCATTGGCTAATAATCCAGGCTTATCCTTACTTTGCCCACCAGGTGCATTCCTTGCCTGACTAGCTGACCAATTAGATGACTCTCCCCGATAGTTACTTTCCCGGGAAAAACCTGGCTGAAATTTCTTCTTATCACCCTGTTGTAAAGAGCTACCCTGTACTGCCTGAGCTTTGTGTATTAACACGTAATCATCTGCCACTATGCCTGCCTCCTCTATCTTTTTGACATCACGATCCTCTAAATGAATACGTAAGCTAACTGGTAATCCATTTTTAATGTCCTGTAAGATCAACAACTCCCGTAACTCGGTATATGACTCTACCTGATTGGAAACCACCCATTTATCAAACATCCCTGCCTTCTTAGCCACAAACTCACTATAAGACTGACTCTGCGTTTATCTCAACTCGCTATACCGTAAACGATAATCCTCAGGTCGTAATTCATACGCCCTCAACACAGCCTCCTTAACTAGGTCGTACTGACTTGCTCGCTCATCACTCATAGAATTATAAGCTACACTAGCCTTACCCTTAAACTTAGACACGGCTAACAATGTCCACTTAGACTGCGGCCAATTTAGCTGCTTAGCGGCCCGTTCAAAAAGTTGGAAGAACATATCAACCTCCTGGTCATCAAATACAGGCACTGATCTATAAGCCTCCGACATGTTAAACCCATTTCCGGCCTCCCGTCTAACTTCTTCAGTATTCAACTTTAACTCATATTCCACTTTTAATTTTGCTAACTGGAATTCTCTATCCCTATCTCTCTCTTCTCTCTCTCTCTCTCTCTCTCTCTCTCTCTCTCTCTCTCTCTCTCTCTCTCTCTCTCTCTCTCTCTCTCTCTCTCTCTCTCTCTCTCTCTATCTAATGCACGTTCTTTTCTTTTGTACTCAAGTTTTTTAAAAGCTAATTGTTGTTCCACACTTAACTCATTTATCTCTATCTCTGGAACAATCTCAGTCTTCCATAACAGGACTAACACCAAAAACTTCCTGGATAATAATTGTCCTTATATCTCCTAAGGTTTTAGCTAATGTTAAATCAATTTCTCGCTCACCCATAATTTCAACTAACTCGGCCTTACGTGCTCGCTTAATCTCCACTACACTGAGCGTAGGCCTATCCAGCAAATTCTTATCCATGTTTAGATATGACGCACTTATTATTAATTAATTTTCTAGTGAACAACGTTGCTACTTCTGGTTATTTGTAAAAAATTATTTATAAAGCCCCCATTTACAAACAATACTTTTTTTAAATATGCATGTCCCGTTTCAGATCCGGGACGAGCGCCCCAATTTTCACTCCTGTCACGGGGATCCTATAATACCCGTAACTGGATGAAACACGATTATCCAAATATCTCTCCTAACTGTATATCTATTAGATCTCTCTGTAACAGGCAGTTATACCCGCTGTGGCTCGTCTAGGTATGATCAGAGATACGATCTTATATAAAGTATATATTATTATAGCACGTTTAGTTCACTAGAAAACACAACAAAACACAATACACTTTGGAATCTGTATTAACCTACGCTGACAAATGTACTGCCGCAGTAGTTAATTAATAACAACAATAATAACAACCCAGAACTGATCACTTAATTAGTTAATCTCTAGGGGTCTAGTTTACACAATATGCTAATCACTTCACCGTGACAGAACACCCACACGTGTGATAATTGAGAAACGCTGCCAGGAGAACTTAATTAATAAAGGAATTACAACTCTATTCCTAACTGGTTAATTTTTAATTAACACTTACTACTCATTCAGTAACCTTGTAACACAGAATTAATACTGGTACCTATCACAATAAAGACAATAACCTACAGTTTACCTAGGTCCTCTAGGATGACTGGTTAAGCTTTTTATAATTATTTAGGACAGTGAGCCTACAGATTACTGTGTCAGATGACCGGCAGCACCGTCTAAATAATATTGGTATAATACAGTATTAAAATATCAATCACATCAAGGTTATACACAGAGCAGAAATAAAATTATTTACCAGTCCGGACGGACAGCGATCCCCTGGAGCCTTCCTTATGTTTCTCCTCGATATATCTAAAATCCTATCTATTTATTCAAAACTCTCAGAGATAGCGAATATCGCCTGGGGGTACAAGGCGGTACCTCACGTATCATGTGGATTTTCCACAGCCACCACGCCGGCATATTTTTCTCTGATCGTCAGACTGGCTGTCGCCATTCGCCAAAATCATAGTTGTAAAAACCGCACTCGCAGAGGTATTACGTAACTACTGGCCACATGGCCTCCACAACTGGACTAAGTGCATATTGGAATGCACGGTCGCGCGAAGGTATTACGTAACAAATTGCCCATCTGGGCTAAGTGCATTTGGAACTGCACACGGCCTTCTAAAACAATTAATATCGCCACAGGCGAAAAGAAATTAAAAGCATGTACCGTCACACCACTTCATGGGCTACTCTTTTCGATTAGCAGCAAGGGATCTTTTAAATGCACCATCCCACAGACAGGGTAGTATATACCACGGCCTTTGATATGCCAGTCGTGGTGCACTGGCTGGAACGAGAAATAGCACAATGGGTCCACCGACAGGGATCGATCCCAGACCGACCGCACATCGAACGGATGCTTTACCACTGGGCTACATCCGCCCGTAAACCCAGTGAATGTCAAAACCTTGAATGAACATGGAAAATGTGTGGTTTAGTTTAGATTGCTGGAGAAATAACCTAAGCCCGTGATTGGGTTCAGGTCAAAGGGCAGGCCTACAGTCTCCTGAGAAGTTAAAATAAGACAAAATTAAAGTTTGTTTTGTTTAGCGACACCATTAGACAGGGATTCTAGTATGTTTATAAAATCCACTAGCCATGGGATAAGTGATTAAAAAAAATACTAGCCACGATTATAAATTCACCAGCCCTACTTTAAGTTAATACAATTTTACTAAATAATAGTAATAATCAGATATATGAGGGAGATATAGCTTAAAAATACTAACATTGGGGCGTTGGGGTAGGGGCAGGATATTCATATTTATAAATACACTTAAATGTAATATTTTACCCCAAAAAAATCACTAGCTGTCGGGCATGGCAATAGTTATTTACTAGCCCAACTTTGAATATCACTAGACATGGGAGTGGAGCTACCATAATCTGGAAACCCTGCCATTAGAGCACATTAATTTACCAATCATCGGCTATTCTATATCAAACATTTGGTATTTTTGACATATAGTCTTAGAAAGGAAAACCGCCACATTTTTCTCCATTAGTAGCAAGAGATCTTTTATATGCACCATCCCATAAACAGGATAGCACATGATATAGCAGTCGTGGTGCACTGGCTGGATCGATTAAAACAAGATAAACACCAATACTAACGTCGTACTCCGAGCAGGTCTGGGGGGAATCGTTTCCCGTACTTCCTGAAGGCCTCATCGGTCGGAGCAAATACCGTGAATTTTCCACCTGACAGATAAAAACGTTTATTTTTTATTTTAATGTTTTGTTTAAAAGACACTACTAGAGAGAACGTTGTCAGCAATTCAAGTTGGAAATAAAAGAAGGAAATGTTTTATTTAACGACACACTAAACGCACTTTATTTACGGTTATATGGCGTCAGACATATGGTTAAGGACTACACAGATATTGAAAGAGGAAACCCGCTGTCGCCACTTCATGGGCTACTTTTTTCGAATAGCAGCAAGGGATCTTTTATATGCACCATCCCATAGACAGGATACTACATACCACGGCCTTTGTTACACCAGTTGTGGAGCACTGGCTGGAACGAGAAATAGCCCATTGGGCCCACCGACGGGTATCGATCCTAGACTGATCGCGCATCAGGCGAGGGCTGTACCACTGAGCTATGTCCAGCCCCCTATTTATTTATTTGTTTAAATATGGTCGTCCGTCCGTCCGTCACAATACTGAACGTGTCAACCTGTTTCTAAATGCAATACAATGGCATGATTTGGCATTCATGTTCAGCGCTAGAATTAAGATGCATAATGCTATTTTACTTTATTCCTTAGTCTCATCATCATCTTGTGTAAGTGTCGGATACTCGGGTCTAGGTCGAGTTTGGCCCTCGAGTATACAGTCCCAATAGTTTAGACTCGTGGAGGCCCTACACCAGTCGTGGAGCATCGGTTTGATATGAGGATAAAACTCGTTTGGGTTTCAGATTTACCGAGATGGTATGATTGACGACCTAAGCACCTCAGACGAATGCTCTACCAACTCGGCTATATCCCGCCCCGGCAGGTAGGACATAGACATATATGACCATCACCAGCGAGAGTAGGTTGAGTTCCGTGTGAAAGTTCGAGGTACACCGTCAAATATTTACGAAAAACAGCTGTGGGTGTGTTTGGTAGTAATATGTTACATTGATTATTTGTTCAAAAACTATAAA